>NC_053158.1:27353541-27653541 GCF_016835505.1 Polypterus senegalus
TTATCAAGCTGTACAAAATCAGATTTAAGAGTCACAAAGGCATCATGCCAGTGGGCAGCTTCTTCAGTAAACACACACTGATTGTCCGTTAAAGACTGCCCCAGATGTTGAACAGTCAGCCGAATGAGTATTTAAGTGAAGAAAAGAGACAGACATTAAAGGGAAGAATGATTTGAGTACAACTGAGTTAAGCTTTTGCCTTTCTTTAACATTAAAGAAAAATAAAATATGCTCAGTAGTTAGCGTGTCCGTGTGCCTTATGATGAACGGATATCTATGTCCATTGTTGTCTCATGCCTTGAATCCAATGCTGTCAGAAAAGATTCTGGCTCCTTTCATACACAAATGGAAAAACTGATATCAGAAAATTATCTCTGCTATTTTTAACAAATGAAATTTTCCATTGTTGAATTATATATAAAAAGCATATGAAGTGAGGTTTGTGTTTTAGACTATTTATGAAGAATAAACAACAAAAATCCATAATTTAAGAAGTAGATTGCACTTAATTGTACTGATAGCACAATATATATTTTTAAGCACTTTTGAGGAATTTTTCATTTTCTCTTTTCATTTCAGCACAACTTGTTAATTCTTTAAAATTCTTGTGCCAGAACCTCATTTTAAACACCAACACTCACGCAATAACTCTTGCACAGTGGGAGAGAAAAAAATCAGTATGAAATAAAATATGATACATGTCCAACTTGTAAGATTACACAGAATGGTGTACTTAAAAATAGCTCATACCTGTGAAGCCTGTTATTATGTTGTAGCATTCATTCAGTGAGAACATAACCATATATCCATTTTCTGAACCTGCTTATTCCATTACCACTTAACAGGGAGCCAGGCACTGTCCTGGCAGTATTGTTTTAAATTAGCATTAAAAGGCAGAAAGATGAATACTTGATCTTCTAGGACAGTAACTACTAAACAGCAAGACCATGCTTCTAAAAAATATAAACTTTTAATTAAAATACAGTTATTTATACAATCAAGCTTTCAGACTATTATAAAGATTTTAATACTGCTATAAAATGTCTTGAAAGATCTTTTGTTCCTTACCAAAATTTTGAGAAGAAATAATGCTACTCACAACAGTTACACACATTACATTTTCTTGAAATAAGTTATATGTCAGCATGACATAACATTCAGGTCAATTTGGGATCAAAGCTTTTTTTATCTACTTCATCAAAGAGTCGGTTATCATATATTAATCATTAAATATTTTTGTATCAGTAAGTTCATATTTAGAAATAAGAGCATAAATATGGTTTGTGTGCTAGAATGCTACATGCATGTCCTTCACCAGCACTTTGCAAGGTCATGTAGTTAAAATGGAGCACAAAAAGGCTCATGGTTGCTCACTAGTTTTAATAGACAACAGAGTTCAATTCAAGTTATATAAAAATGGCATTGACTAATGTCCTATTGTTAAGATGTAGATTGTGGAGGTTTTAGGATTGGCTGCAGTTCATACTTCTTACTAATTTTTAAAAAAGTACACAAAGATTTATAATGTCTCTTGAAGGCTCTAGATCATAGTTTCTTAATATTTATGGGGTCATGATCTGAGTTGCCACCTTTTTGATTGCGCAGAGTCATGACTCACTGTTGTATTCAATAGGAAGAGGTTGTGTTTGTTTTCAAAGTGCCTCAAGATGGGCCGCCATTTAAGCAATAAACATTGCTTGACTATCTCTGTCAAAGGACAGATATACTGTACATGAGGAACCCATCCCATACCCATAGTGGTGATTCACCCACTAGACATGTACCATCAGAACCAAATCACCCCTCAAGGATGACTGTTGGTGGCGAATTTCCAAAAGGCACCACTGGCAGTGGTAATTCTGGATCTCGAAGATACCAAGAAGGGCAAGGTTCTGTCATAAGGAAAAAAAAGTTTAAGAAACACTGCTCTAGGTAAAATTGTTGGCTGCTAAGCACCATGATGGAGCGCAGGTGTGGAGCCAAACCAATAAATTATATTGTCAAAAGAAATATTGACAGACAGACAGACAGACAGATATGGCAATTGCAGTAGGTTCTTTTCACATTGTCTGCATTTAATACATAAAATAAAAATTAATATCTGAAAAAGACAATTTTCAAATGCATAATGTGCAGACCAACAAATTTCCATCCAGGTACCTGCAGCTATGAAATAGCAATAGAAAGAAATGCACCACACTGCCAGAAACACACAGAATATCCAGGGGAAAAAAAGAAAACTAAACAAATATATAGTTCATTGCAGGGCAGCCAATTATTCTAAAAAATATATTTTCAATGCGTTTATTAAATGCATTTACCACTTTTGCAGTGGTCCCTTTTTTAGTATTACATAGGTATGCTTGATTCAAATAGTACCTTCTGAGATACACTTTTTAAAATTTGTCTACAAAAGTATACAATACCTCCAAAATTTACCATTACCTGTCAGTGTTATACATTTGCTTTTTTGTTGCATTATTAAGTTTGTATATTTGATAGTGTATTGTATTATGACTTGGCCCCTAAAGTGTTCTTTGATGGTGCATGATGTTATTTATTGTTTTTTTTAATTACAGTACAATTAAAAGGCTAATCCCACTAACGCAGAAATATCAACCATCCAGAGACAGAACAGTAAAAGTCACAATAACATAGAACAACAGACAAAGATTACAAAACAAAGCAATGACAGTAAACATCAACAGACATCAATATAAATATGCAACAGCAGCAAATTAAACACATAAATATCAGTCATAACATGTATCTGGTAAGACCCGGACAATACAAATAACTTAGCAAATAACATTAGAAAGGTAAGTATCATTGATCTGGTACTGCAAATGTTCTGGTGATGCAAGTAATTACATTATGATATCAAACAACTGTGAGTTAACAGATTGATGGACTCGGGATTAAAATATGTATGCAAGTTTGCTGGTAATGCACTGAACACTCCAATGTCACTTTCCAGGTTGCGACTGAGTAAATAGTAAAAATGTGTGGATCTCAGACGATGTAAAATACTTTCCTCAGGACTATCTTGTAATAAATGTCCTGTACTCATGGGAGTGTGAGTTCAGTGCTGAATTGGGCCATTTTACCTACCAACAGTAAGAACTTGATGTCTGCAACAGAGCAGTTGCCATTCCAGACTATAATGCAACTGATCAGTAATAATAGCATGATTTAAGATAAAGATTAATTCACTCATTTACTTTCTGTATAATGACAATAAAGCAATGCTTTGAATTTCTTTTTTAAATTTGATTAACAACTGGTATATGCCTGTGTTTCACCAAATTACAGCAAGGAACATGATAGGACTAGAAGATATGACAGGTAGATTCATCTAATGATGATCTGTATCAAATAAGTACAACAACAATATAAATATACATAGCATTACTGTCCCTGTCAAATTTTAAGATAATATAATTAAATGTTAATGGCTCGCTCATAAATCTTTCACAAAGTGAAAGTTACAAAAGTGGTGGAAAGAATGGATCTGTTGCCAAACAATACAATCTGAAAAGAAAATTTGAGGAATTAATGTCCCATGATCTAGCCAAGAAATTCATCTCCCCAACAGCACTTCTATTAAAAGAGAGATATGATGGTTTTACATTGAGTGATTTTATTTCTGGCCACTTAATGCATTTAAATGATGAATATTTGGTTTTTGCAAGGAACATTCACACATCCAAGGCATATGTATTGACCTAATTCACCTTAATCAAATAAAATTGTTGTCAGGACTACGTTCTTATCTCTTAAAAGATTTTAAATTGTAATAAGAAAGACTGGGAAAAAGAATAAGTACAGCAGAGTGTCCTGACAATAAAAATATGTATACATGCAGAGAGTGATGAATCATAAAAACTGATGCACAAAAGAAAATGAATACATTTCAAATGTTAAATTTATATTTAGTGCCTTACTCATCACTCTGTCCTCACTTTTCCTATTCCCCTTACCCAATTCAGGTACCACACCAGTGTCAATTGTATAGCAGTAACCAACTCTGCATATGACACAAGACCATTGCAGAGAATGCTCATGTACATTGTAATAAAACTAAATACAAAAACACATTTTAAATTATTGAATTACAGTGAAATAACAAGTTTAACAAAATACTATGGAAGAATTGCAATATATCCTTTAAATTATAAAGAAAGGTTTCCCGAGATGCTTTCTACGCTATATACTGTAACTTATTTTTTGAGAGTAAAAGTTGAATTTATAAACTCAATGGATGATGAGAACAAGAACATCTACCTCTTATCACACTTACCGTATGAGATGTATGTTTTATTATGAATGTGTCAAAAGGTTAATGGAATAATTTAAACCACTGCCTGAATGGTTCTTGCACTTATATTTACTCCCTTAACAATTTGGAACCTTTTGCATAAAAGGATCTACTAAATAAAATCTCATGGCATTCTCTAACCCGCTAATTCTAATACATAACCCATCTCAGCAGGATGCAACCCTGGAAGAGATGCCACACCATTGCAAAACCCATTCCCACTTCACAATCACAAGTCAACTTAACAAACAAGTCTTTGGGGTTGTGGCAGGAGAATTAAAATATCCAAAGAAAAAGCCATTCAGATATGAAAAAAACAAGCATAGACAGGGTACCAGACAGTCACAAGGCGCAATTTTGAATTGCCAACTAACCTAGCCTATATTTCATCTTTATGGATGAAGTAGTAAAAACTGATGAAGACATGAAGACAGAGTTGGCAGCATTACCCACCTCCTAAAAATATCAGCCTGAATTTGTGAATTATTTTGCAAAATGTTACTGTCTTGCTAAATAATGTTGCAGACCAACAATAGCTGCCTACCTAATTCAGGAAAGCACTTCAATAACTACATTAATCAATTCAAATACTGTACTTACAAGATATAGAAAAATTTTAAAATTGACTTTCTGGGGTGAAAAAAGGGGTTTTGCTACAAACACCATGTATAGTAAATGTAAAATAAAGTTAAAGCACTAAAAAAAATAGAAAATAAAATAGCAATCACTTGATACAGTTTACTTTATGTAAGTAACTTAGAATGCGATTTGTCAAAACCGTTAAATTCAAAATATTTACTTTCCTGAAAAAAATCATCAAGAAGAATAATTTTATCTTAGCATTACAAAAAAGAAATTGCTTGATCTCATTAAACAGCAGGTAAATATATCCATGAAACTGAAAGAAGAAAATGCTAATTCTACACGAACTTGCTTTTGATTGTAGTTTTCCTTACCAGGAATTGCAAATTATTGTGAGCAATAAGAAAGTCTGTTAAAACATTGAACAGAATTTTAATGACAAAACAACCTATTTCCCTTAACATAAAAATCAAAACCTGTATATACATAAAACTAATTAGGTTTCAGTTGGGCATGAACATTTCAGTCAATATGATGGAAAATAAACGAAGATCGATACAAAGTACAAAATAGTGCCTAAGGTGTGTATTCCACTTTATGCATATGTAACTCCAAACAAGGTTAATTAGGTGAGTTAACATAATCGCTTGCATGAGCTGCAAATCTCCAATCAGATTCTCAGTCTGCTTGATTTAAAGGTCTAAGCCTCTGCAATGGTTACTGTGACAAAATTTCATGATCAAGAAAACTCAGCAAGAAATGGTACAGCTCAAACAAATTCAACAGATGCTTGGATAAGTCAACAGTTATTATCAAAATACTGACACACTAACCTGCTTACTCAGGACTGAGGTATAAACAACTAGTTTACAGTACACAGTCTGTAGAATGAATAAAGTCGTCACTATAAGTATTATTTCCAAGCCAAAAGATTAATACATTTTGTTTGCTAAAGAGCCATGCATTATCTGGGAAGTAACAATTGCAAATAATAGGCATGACAACATTGTTTCTATGTATCGCTGTCAGCAGAATGAATAAAATAGGATTCATTTTCTGCTACTTTATTTTAATTTCATACCTCAGCAAGGAGTCCATCTTTTTTGTGCTGCAAGATAAGTACTTCCTTCTGGTGCCTCTGTATCTCGTCGTCTCTGTTCTGAAGCTGTAAGTTTGCACAGAAAGCAAACCACAATGTCAACCAATTGGACCTCACTTAAGCAACCTAGGTGATCGATTTGAAAAGCAGAGGATGAACAGGACCCCATTTCTCCAGTATGGTGTTCAAACTGCTCATTCATTAAAAGATGCTCTTTCTTATTGATTTCGGCTTAAGTAATGAGAAAGCTTATCCAAAAATCTTTAGCATTTGGGCTCAAGTTAAAAAAATCGATACAACCATTTCCCATTTGAACAGCATATGTGAATTTTATGTACAAAAGACAAGACAAAGCCAAAATCGGATAAATCAATAGAGTTTGTCAATATAACATAAAGCTGACAAATGGTATCTTTAAGCAATTAAAGTGAGCTGTAAACATACTATGGTTAATCAATTGTGATGCCTTTCTATTATGTGTATTTAAAGACCGATTTAAAATTATTTACTTCTATCAAAATTATTTACCAAGTCTACAGCATTTACAAACACAACCAAGCCAGCACTACACTGCACACAAAGTGCAAATGTGAGAAACTATAATTAATTTACAACACACCAATTCAAGACTGATTTCACAACTGCATCTAATTGCTAATTGCATTAGCAATTACAAAGTATTGGGGAAAACATTTTTTGAAGCATCATTAATTTCAAAAAGTTTTGGAAAACAGTCATATCTACCAGTAAACATCCTGCCAATTTTGAAAATATGGTAATGGAAAACCAATCATCCCTCCTGAAAACAATCAGGAATAATATAACCTAAAATATTGCTAACAATTTTGTTATAATTTTTCTAGACATAAAATATTACAACCATCACAACCAAGACAAGGATATTTAAGACTGCTTATTAATATTTTCAGTTATATATTAGAGAAATGATACCATCAATGAATCCACTTAAAACAATAAAACAAAAACAAACAACAGTTTGTATATTAAAAATCTTGTATATAATGTGCACATTAGTTTTAATTTTTATAAATATGTGGCTTTACAACAGGCAGGTGTATCAAGACTATTCTTTAAATGGACTGATTTGCACATACTTGTAGTTATCCAAAGTTAAAGTTTGTGAGGACTTTTTTCTCTAATAATATGCCTGTGGGTCTTCAATTCAAATGCTTGTTCACATCTAAACTTATTCTAATTTCATTCATTCAGTTTATTTAACAATATTTTAGTAAAAATACTTGTGTTTAGGACATTGTGAGCAAATGGATGACAGGATATGTGGATTATGTAATACAAGTAACCTGAGATTTTTTTTCATGAACTTTTTGCTATTTTCGTCTAGACACCTATTATATCAGAAACTTTGTTACCTCCATTCTACATAAAAAAAGGACACTCAGGTTTTTCCTTGGCCATCACTACAAAATACATGAGGTAATTAACATAAATATGTATCATTTTTGGGTCCTTTAAATATCCAAGCAAACACTGCCTAGAAATGGTTGAGCACACTTAAGGCAAATATTACAAAGTCATGATGGGATAAATGATTAAAATTTTAGAACACAGCATAAAATATCATCAAGTAGTTGTCTGTAGTACACTAACACTGTGACATAAAATTGTTTAATGTGCACAATTGAAAAAATAAACCTTACATATCTCTTTTCATGAAACTGATTTAAAAATACCTGCTTCTTTTTTGCTCCACTGGACATATAAAATGTTCTAAGAAGCATTCACTTAAATACTTCAATTTTTTTCTGACTTGCAACCGAAATATTTGTAGAAATATCTACAGATGAGACTCTGTCTCACTATTTGAAATTAGTCAGTAAATGACTGTGGGAAACCTACTGTAGATGTCATTAGAACTCTTGCCCTCTTGCTCTTGAAATACCAGCAATACCTTAGTTCAGTGTTTCCCAAACTCGGTCCTGGGGACCCCCTGTGGCTGCAGGTTTTTGTTCCAACCAGATTCTTAATCAGTGAAAACACCTGATAGCACTGAGCTCATTTAATTAGCTGGTATTTTTATTCTTTTTATTCGACATTCAGAAAAGCATAGCAGCGTGATTTTCACATTTATGTGACATTTATAAATATTTCTGCTTTTGTCATAAATGCTTAACTCTCTTTTGTTGATTTCAGTATATGTTGCCCTTTCTCTGTTTTCCCCCTTCGTTGTATCTTAATAATGACAATTTCAGATGAGCAGATGAGACACGCTGGCAAACAACACAGTGAATATTCAAAGGCTGCAACTACTTTAGAGTCAGACCCACTAATTAGTAAATAATTAAACAATCAGAACACCTAGAAAAGTAGAATGAAAATCAAAATAAGGATTTTGTTAAAATGAAAAAAAAATACATTATTCCTATATAACTGCTTGGTACATTTTAAGATATATATTTTTTAGCAAAGTTAGTTTTCAAATTTCTATAATCCTCCCTAAACACAGAAATTGGGAAATATCAGTTCACTTAATTAGCCCAGGAGTTCAATTAGAAACAGAAGCTGGTTGGAACAAAAACCTGCAGCCACAGGGGGTCCCCAGGACCGAGTTTGGGAAACACTGCCTTAGTTCAATTAAAAAAAAAAAAAAAAACAAACAAACATTGTCACAGTAGTGTTTCTAAATGAGGTTTAATATTTAAAATAAATTGTGTTACCTAGTGCTTTTAAAAAAAGACTTAAGGAGTCCTTTTATTGTCTCTCAACTGATGCCCATATTATTTTTGATTAGATGCCAGGTTTACAGTATGTCATTTTATTGGCAAAGGCACTAGTATGTCAATCATCATTTAAGGACTTTGCAATTACATTTTTTAGCTATTTTCGGGACCTTGTTAAGCATGTGGGGACACTTTACAATAAGTTATGAAAGTAAAAAAAGATACTAGAAATGGCAGAACATATGTCTAGCCTGGCACACAGCAGTGTCATAGGGACAAGAAAGGATAACAAAAAACTAAAAATGGAACTAGAATTCCTGTTTATTTTGTAAATATGTGAACCATCGTGAGTAGCTCGGATGACACTACAATTTTTGGCAACTAGTAGACTTGTTTATACTTCCCTTTAAGCAGGGAAGTCTAATTGTGCATACTTGACACACTGTACTGTCATCCTGGCACTACTGACATATCCATGAATAAATGGTGATATGGATTTGGGATTATTGGAATACAAATCTGCCTGTGTCTTTGTGCCCTGTCTGTGCCAGTCTGCCAGTGGTGTACTGATTATGAGATATAATATGCACATTTCTACTGTGTACTGGGCTTTGTTACCCTGTGACCCTGAAAGAGTAGGAAAATGAAAGATTACGATCACAGAATGAAATATACATGTGAGCTTATTTTATTCAGCTGAAAATATTTTAGGTGCATACACTCTTTTTTTCTAATTTTCTAGACCATGGATAATGAGACATGTTTTATGGAGTTTGTTTTGCTTTAAAATGAGACTCATTAATTAGATAATTTATAGTATGTACCAAGGCAACAGAATGATGAATCACTTTGCACAATGTAGGAGTTTATTAAAATAAAAAAATAATCCCATTACTCTGTAAATGAATACAGCTAATATTTTAATATTATAAAATTTAGGGAATGTAGTACACAAAAACAGTTTAACACTACAGTATAGAGTATATATGAAAACCTACAAATTAGTGAAGAGACAGAGAGACTGAGAGTGTTTTCCACTCAATGCAATGAACTCATGGGATGTTTACTTTACACATCTAATTGAAGTTCATTAAATGGCCTTGTTTGCTGATATTACATAGATCTTTCTAGTTGACATAAACCTCTATTATGCCACATTAACACATTTAATTAGACCTGAAATAAAGAAATTAGAATGTAGTTTTTTTCTTTTAAACAGACGTATAATCTGTTTTTGGGACTGTTTTCATTGCTTTCTGATTTTATAAAAACTTTCTACACAAAACGTTTTATACTAAAAGAATTAAATTTCCATTTTCCCAATACACATGTGGATTAAGTTGATTTAACTTAAACAAGTTCAATATACATAACTGTCCTATGTTTGTAAAAAGTACTAGGGTGTTGTACCATGTTAGCGATTTTTTATTTTTTTATTTTGGATAGACTGGTAAACTTCCCCCAAATAACGAATGCATCCTTTTCTTCTTTTGGATGTTAACATGGCAATTAATGTGGGATTACACTATGAAGTTTAATCAAGGAGAACAAGTATAAAATCATTACACAATCTAAAATACAATTGTGCTTCATATCCTTTATTACTTGTGTTACTATAGTATAAATATTGGGTTTGAATAAAAACTATTTGAATTTTACTCACACCCTCAGTACTCAACTGGCTTTAAATAACTTCACTGAACTGCATTAGAGGGGACTTTTTTATTACAAAAATCATCTATATATGAGGATTAATTTTATTTAGTTAATATAAAAGGTATGTTTATTAAACACAGCACACTATTTTTAAGTTGGATGTACCTAATGCAATTGCAAAAATGTGGCATTGAATAATTTCCAAAGATTTTTTTTGTGTGTGTACTGACAGATTAATTCTAGAATGAATCTTAGTATTATTCAGTGACATGGTTTTGAGGGAGACCACTGCAACAGCAACGAAGCAGAATCCTCCATGAATGTCTTTTTGTTGCTCAAAATGTGATGAGCTGGGAAAGAAAAGGTGCAAAGAAACATGCTTTTACAGTGGAGATGGCTTTGAAATATATCTTATTGGAGGATATGTACTAAACCTGCATTAGTAAAGCAATGCCAAATAGACAAAGCTTTCCTACTATAATTAAGTTGACTTTTTAATATTTACATTTTTCTGTAACAAATAATAACATTTGATCTTTTTAAAAAATAATTCTATATTTTTGGCCCATTTTCTAGGAGTAAATATAAAGCTAAGGAGGTCAGTGTGCTTTGTTTAAAAGCTAGAGGAAACACAATGTCTAAACCTCTGACAGGGTCACTTTAAACCATGTGCTAGATTCTTTTCCAGAATAAAGGACAGTTTTACTCATTTAACAGCCACACCAGAATAGGACCTTCTTAACATCCCCTGGTGTTCCTGCACTCCTGAGCTTTCTGTTGTTCTAAAAATGTCAGGTCTCTTAGGCAGCTTTTTGGCTGCGCATTACTTTAGAAGGGCCATTTAGCAGATGGATGGTGCTCATGCATTACCACTTATCTGCCACAAGCTCACATAAACATTTGCCAGCTTTCCTTAGCACCACTTGGCCTCTGGATCAAGGATCAGAAATTCCTAGTTACTGCCATACTACTGTTCAGGCCATACAACTCTCTCTCTCTCTCTCTATCTTGAGCAGGTATCCCTGCCTACTGCCCTATCAGGGCTTCTATAACATATTCAGCACAGTGCACCAGCCCACTGCCCACCTGTCCTTTGCCACAACATATTGTTCTTCCTTACCTCTTTTGAGATTAACATTTGCCTTCCTAGAAGTGCTCATAGATAGATAGATGGATAGATAGATATAGTAGTTTGTCTTTTCAGAATATAGACACTATATGTATTGTACACACATTTACATAGGTATTTATATATGCACATTTATATACTAATCAATTTAAAAGTTGCTATTTCATATTAAACAAACTGTGAAATTATTATTCATACTTAGAAGAAGAAAAGAAATGCTGCCCTGCATTTGTTGATTTCATTCACAGACAAGCTGAAACTATGTAAAAGTTGTGTATGGCACAATAACTGAAGCAAGTTAACTAATTGAGAAACAAATCTTGAATAAAGAAGGATGTCTTCTTAAAAATATAAGTTGTTCATATGTTTTCATTGTTTTTGCATAATATACTCCTGCATTTTTAAACAGTTTTTTCTTTTTTTCTGTATTCTTACTTTCCAGTGGTAGTTTAATCACGCGTAAGAAATTACTAGCTTCTCTGTTCGTGAAGCATGACATTTCAATTGCACAGTCAATAAAAGTATTACATGAAGAGGCCTGAAATGATTTACTGTCTGGAAAACCTGACGACCTCGGTTACCATGGTGAGCTACCTTTCTATGCACACAAGGTCAAGTGAGAAAGACCTGTCAATGGACAAACCTCAGCCTTATCACATAATAATATGTTACTCACGTAACAGATTGTTGGTCCTCTGTATTAAATCATCATTTTTTTCATTAAATGTTGCATGCATTATACGTTGTTCAATTTTAAAATCTATATATTTAAATACTGGCTTAGTTTGGCTCAAGAATAAGTGAAAGAATAAACACATTCAAATATAAAGTATGTTGTTAAATAATTAATTTATTTTTACACATCACAAAACCTTAAGTGTAAAAAGCATCAATTCAACAACACACACATTTCAATATTCTAAGGTATGTCATGATGAGACTGAAACTACATTTTATTTGACGTCATGATATTTTGCAATTACTTTCATTAAATATGTCTAAATCATGTGAGGGGTAAAACATAACCTAGCATATGATTTACTGGATTTAGTGAGGTGATCATCAAATATTTAAGAAGAAAATGTATGGTTAGATTTAATTTAGACATGTCACAACTAGTTTTTAAAAGACTTTTAGCTTATTTATAAGCATTTTAACACATCAGGAATTCGTGCAAAGGCACCATGATATCTAAATTTAATTTTATATCCAGAGCAAATAAAACAGAGAAGCCATTACTGAAAAATAGCAAAAAAAATATTTACTATTTAAATTGTGCATATTTTAATATGCTGTGATGTCTATTGTGTGAACTTGTGCAAAATGTCAAAATGATTAATTATTTATTTAATAAGACCAATAGACAGATGAACAAAGGGAGAATATAAAGCAGAGAAAAAAAAAATCTTAAGCACCTACTACGCCCAAGCTCCTCCACTATTCCATATTACAAAAAGCAGGTCTCCCTCTCAACTTATACACTTGTTTCTCAATTTCTTGGTTTATCTTTTTACTGAAGCTTTAACCAGCACCCTTTCAGATGGAATTGAACCTGACATGGAGCAGCCATTAAACAACATCAGGGCAATAATTCTAGAAAAAGGCCAAGACAGGCATTGAGGATCAGAGTAGAGATGTACAAAGGGCCAGCTCAAGAGAGTCAGCAAACCTTCTAGTGACCCATTAAACTTCACTCCTAAAGTATAACTTTACCCTAAAAATCCAATTTTAAATGGTGTGAGCCTTTTGCTTGCTACTAGTAGTCTGTGGTGGACCAAGAAGCCTCACATTAGGCCCGCATAGCCATACACTCTTTCTTGTCACAGGTCAGGCACATCATATGCTGGGCATCAGTAGGAAGTCAATTCCTGTCTGGGGCTTGAGTTGTGCAATCTAGGGCTCTGGGAAATCCTTATAGTTAAACCCTCTATAGAACTTCTGTTTTCATATTTATAATATATACCTCACCAATAATAAATATAATTGATACATTTTTTGAAATAAAAAACAGATAGTTAAAGTACGTACTGTATATAAATGAAACCATGAATGAGAAATGAAGCAATGACCTCCTAAAAGTTTTCTCTATTCTTTAAATAACAAATTTACAGTAATGGCTTAAATCATTATTTTGCTGTTATGAAAATGAAATCTGAAAGTTAGTTTTCTCCTGTATAAGGAAAAAAAAATGGATTTTCTTTTTTTTTTTTAAACTATACTTCTCTTTTATGTACATACTTTTCACATTTTCATTAATATGTTTTATTGCATACTGAAAACAATCAAAACATTGCATCCCTATAGTCTTCCTTTTAAAAAACATAAAAAAGTTGTGTTATATATATTTATATATATATATATATATATATATATATATATATATATAAATATATATATATATATATATATATATAAATATGAATAAATATATATATAAATATAAATAAATAAATGATATATATATATATATTTATATATATCTATACTAATAAAAGGCAAAGCCCTCACTGACTGACTCACTCAACTCACTCATTCATCACTAATTCTCCAACTTCCCATGTAGGTAGAAGGCTGAAATTTGGCAGGCTCATTCCTTACAGCTTACTTACAAAAGTTGGGCAGGTTTCATTTCGAAATTCTACGTGTAATGGTCATAACTGGAACATATTTTTCTCCATATACTGTAATGGACTCGATGGCTGAGAGGGGAGGAGTTGCATGTCAGATCATCACGCCACTTACGTTTTCACGTGAACTGACTGTGAACGCAGTACGTATGAAAACAAGGAAGAGCTCTAAAGAGCGCTGAAGGAAAACGCATACAAGCTTATTCATAAGTGCAGCTACTGCGGAAACAAAGCATGGTGTAAACCGTAAGTTTAAATTAAGTTGATGGACAAGCTCCCACTGCCGTTTGTCATGCCTTCATCGAATACTTTATTCGCGAGATACAAGTTTAATGAGAAGACACGAGGTATAAACAAGACTTTGGATCACATTGTAACCGAGTTAAAATTGCTGTAGCGAGAAACTTTTAAGCTAACATTAGCTAACATTAAATAAAGCCGTGGACATCGCAACATCACACAAGAGAGCAGCTCACGTGAACTAACTGAACGCAGTACGAGTGATCACTTCCATGCATCAAACCTGTTCAAAAAATGCATTACACAATTGACAAGGTAGGAAAAGAATATGATCCGAGCTGAGCTCCACAGCTAACGCGGTCATGCGGAAGCAACTTCGTCACGCTGCCACCAAATACTTACAGAAAAATCCACAAGTTAATACACATGCTGTCTCTAGAGTACCTACACACTCAATGTATTCCTCGCATCCCCGTTATACCCTCTGATCTCCCATTTCAATTCAAATGCCTGAAATTTCCAGTAAGGCTCTGCTTCGCGATGATAATTAATAAGTCTCAGGGACAGACCCTACAAAAGGTTGCCATTGATTTGAGGCAAGATTGATTTTCTCCTGGACAACTATACATTGCATTCTCAAGAGTAAGCTCAGTGCACAGCTTGGTCATATTACAATTGGGGTGCTGAATTGACAACGTGGTATACAAAGAGATCCTTAACAGATAGTTATTGGTATATTATCCCTCAGTTTAAAAAGGTTTTCTTTTCTTCTGAATAAAAATTTAAAAGCAGTACTTCAGCTGCAAAGCGGGATTTTGCTATATACAGTATATATATATATATATATATATATATATATATATATATATATATATATATATATATATATATATATATATATATATATATATATAGAGAGAGAGAGAGAGAGAGAGAGAGAGAGAGAGAGAGAGAGATCTATACTAATAAAAGGCAAAGCCCTCACTCACTCATCACTAATTCTCCAACTTCCCGTGTAGGTAGAAGGCTGAAATTTGGCAGGCTCATTCCTTACAGCTTACTTACAAAAGTTGGGCAGGTTTCATTTTGAAATTCTACGCCTAATGGTCATAACTGGAAGGTATTTTTCTCCATTAACTGTAATGGAGTTGAGCTGGAAAGATGTGGGGGGCGGAGTTTCATGTGACATCATCACGCCTCCCACGTAATCACGTGAAGTGACTGTCAACGGAGTACGTAGAAAACCAGGAAGACCTCCAAAAAGCGCTTAAGAAAACATGCATTATATAATTGAGAAGGCAGCGAAACAATAAGAAGCGAGCGAGTGACATATACTACCATATTCATGAGTGCTGCTACCTCGGAAAGAAAGCAAGGTGTAAACCTAAACTTTAAATTAAGTTCATAGACAGGCTACGCTGGCGTTTCACATGCCCACAGGTAATGCGGGATACAAGTTTAATGAGAGGACGCAGGATATAAACGAGAGTTTTGATCACTTTGTAACTAAGTTAAAATTGTAGGTGAAGGGGTGTGCTTATGCAAATTTCGAGAGACTGTGTTTGTGGGAGATTGACAGTTAAGGCGGGTGGGGGAGTCACGTCATCATCTCCCCTTCCATTTACCTCATTTCGCTCTGAGCTGAGCTCCGCGGCTAACGCCGTCTTCCGAAGCAACTTCGGGCCGGTCTGAGTATTTCACAATCTGCTAAGTTACTGGGATTTTCACGCACAACCATTTCTAGGGTTTACAAAGAATAGTGTGAAAAGGGAAAAACATCCAGTATGCGGCAGTCCTGTGGGCGAAAATGCCTTGTTGATGCTAGAGGTCAGAGGAAAATGGGCCGACTGATTCAAGCTGATAGAAGAGAAACTTTGACTGAAATAACCACTCCTTACAACCGAGGTATGCAGCAAAGCATTTCTTAAGCCACAACATGCACAACCTTGAGGCGGATGGGCTACAACAGAAGACCCCACCGGGTATCACTCATCTCCACTACAAATAGGAAAAAGAGGCTATAATTTGCACGAGCTCACCAAAATTGGACAGTTGAAGACTGGATGATGAGTCTCGATTTCTGTTGAGACATTCAAATGGTAGAGTCAGAATTTGGCGTAAACAGAATGAGAACATGGATCCATCATGCCTTGTTACCACTGTGCAGGCTGGTGGTGGTGGTGTAATGGTGTGGGGGATGTTTTCTGGCACACTTTAGGCCCCATTGTGCTAATTTGGCATCGTTTAAATGCCACGGGCTACCTGAGCATTGTTTCTGACCATGTCCATCCCTTCATGACTACCATGTACCCATCCTCTGATGGCTACTTCCAGCAGGATAATGCACCATGTCACAAAGCTCGAATCATTTCAAATTGGTTTCTTGAACATGACAATGAGTTCACTGTACTAAAATGGCCCCCACAGTCACCAGATCTCAACCCAATAGAGCATCTTTGGAATGTGGTGGAACGGAAGCTTCGTGCCCTGGATGTGCATCCCACAAATCTCCAACTGCAAGATGCTATCCTATCAATGTGGGCCAAAATTTCTAAAGAATGCTTTCAGCACCTTGTTGAATCAATGCCACGTTGAATTAAGGCAGTTCTGAAGGCGAAAGGGGGTCAAACACCGTATTAGTATGGTGTTCCTAATAATCCTTTCGGTGAGTGTATATGGAGCCGACCCGGACATAGACAGGCGGACATGTTGTTTCTCAACCACCACACGTTTATTTACAATATCTACAATTATTTAATTGGTCACACAGACCCAGTTCAATGCACAAAACACCCCAACAAACTCAGTCCTGGCCACAAATGCCTTCTTCGGGCCACCTCCACACCTCCTCTGTGCTTCGTCCTGCCTCCTCCCGACTCCAGCACTGAATGAATGGAGACGGCCCCTTTTGTACATTCCCCGGATGAGCCCCAGGTGTTCCCGGCATTCCTCCCTTGGCCATGCCCCAGCGTGGCGGAAGTGCCGGCTGTCCTCCCGGCAGCTCTCCGGGTGCCGTCCTAAATCTTCCCCCCAGCACTTCCTGGTGTGGCGGAAGTGCTGGGGTAACAGGTCCCCAAGGCATTGGGGCGCCTCCTGGCGGTGACCACAAGCCCCTACAGGGTAGGGCTTCCATGCCCTGTACCCGTGGCCCCCAGAGCAACCAGGAAGGCAGCCCCCACGTGATCCAGGGTGGGCTTTGACCTTCTTCTGGTCCCTCATGGCGTCCCGGCAGGGTCGTTGCCCCTGGCATCCCTAACAATGTATGTATGTATATATATATATATATATATATATATATACAGATTTTTTTCTGCAGCCTCTGGAGTTTTTTTTTTTGTTTATTCTGTCCACCCTGGCCATTGGACCTTACTTATTCTATGTTAATTAATGTTGACTTATGTTTATTTTTTCTTTTTCTATTCTTCATTTTGTAAAGCACTTTGAGCTACATTTTTTTGTATGAAAATGTGCTATATAAATAAATGTTGTTGTTGTTGTTGTTGATGATAGCACTGCTACCCCAAAATAAGGAGACCTGAGTTTGCGTCCCATGTGGAGTTTGCATGTTCTCACCATGTCAACATGGATTTCCTTCAGGTGCGTCAGTTTACTCCCACAGTGCAAATACATGCTGGAAGGGTGAATTGACATTGCTGAATAAGCCCTAATGTGAACATTTACAGCATTTGTGTTCGCAAGTGTGTTTGTGTTCAGCCATTGATGGCCAGGTGCCCAGTCCAGGTTTTGTTCTTGCTTTGTACCCGATTATGGCTGGGATAAGCTTCAACTGCCTTGAATAAGCAAGTTAAAAAATAGATAGATGAAGGATGTCTTTTAGTTTCTTTGCAGATTTTTTTGGTCAGACTCGTTCTGATCTTCTCGGCCTTACAGGAAATCTATTTTTTTTTAATTTATAGGTCTATTCTACACTCTACATGGATACTGCTAGGTTTTACTTTCTTCCAGGTTAGGTGATTCTGACTAAAAGGTTTAAAATTAGAACCTAAAGATGTCTCAAAAACACAGAAGGATTTGTAGCCAAAACATTAGCAATGTCTCTTGCATATATTAGTTTTCAAAGACCAGCATGTCACAGTATAAATTTCAAATTAACCTGACTTTTTCCAAAGAAGCAGTTCGTCCACATAATGCCTCTAATTGAATTGTAAAATTGTTCGATGTGAAAATCTGACACTTTAGGAGCTGGTGGCCATGAAGAGAGTGCCTCATAGTGAACTAATTCATTGCTACATATGGATAAAATCTTTAAACACTTAGAAAACTACATTTCAAATTGACTATTTTGGCAAAATCATAAAAACATCAGATGAGAAACAAACTTATTTTTAAAAGCTTCCAAATTTTTTTGGAGATTTTTTACTAAAGAAAAACAGAAATGTTCCTATTTAAATACACTCATTGGGAAAACCATTAGGAACACTATACTGGATCGGGCTTTGTTTTGCTTTTGAAACAGCCTCACTTCTTAATGGCTTGGATTCCTCAAGAAGTTAGAAACATTCCTTCAAGATTCTGGTCCATGTTGACATGACTGAATCATGTAATTTTTGCAAATTTGTCAGCTGCACATTCCTGCTGTGAATCTCCCATTATATCACATACAAACAGTGGAATGCTATGTGGTCTCCTGCAGTTGTAGCCCATCCACCTTAAGATTCAACATGCTCCTTCTGCTCACCACTCTTATACAGAGTGGTTATCCAAGAAACCATTGCCAATTTGTCAACGTGAACCAGACTGGCCATTTTTCTTTGATCTTCATCATCAACAAGGCATTTCTGTCTGCACAACTGCTGCTTACTGGATTTTTTTTTTTTTTGCACCACACTGAGTAAACTCTAGAGACTGTTGTGTTTGAAAATCCCAAGAGATAGGCAGTTACAGAAATACTCAAACCAACCCGTTTGACAACTACAATCACGTCACAGTCAAAATCACATTTTTTCCCTATTCTGGTGTTTGATGTGTGATGTTTGATGACATTAACTGAAGCTCCTGTCCTGTATAGGCATGATCGGCTGTCACATGATTAGTTAATTAGGTAACTGCCTGGATAAGCAGGTGTAAGGGTGTTCCTAATAATTTGCTCTGTGAGTATATTTTCTACTGTCATGTTCATTCAAGTATTCATTTGCTCCATACTTTAAAAATATGAAATTAAACTTGTCACAAACAAAATGACCGAAGAATAATGTAACTGAATTACAGAATCCAGAATGGAAAATAATAATTAAAAAAACTCATCCAATTTAAAATGTACATTTAAGGATTAATCCACCCAAATTTCAAACTCAGATTTTTAGTTTTAGAAATTTCTATACATGAAAATTAAATTGCTATATCATATACTATGGTCTACTAATTGCTAGCAATAAAAAATGTCTTGCAAAACTATCTGAGTAATTCTGTGATATTGTGCAGTATATATGATGTGGTTTAACAAAAATGTAAAAATGTTTGTTAGTTTAAAATATACCAGTCTGTTTTTTATGTTTGACATCTCTTATAATGATAGAATTTTCAAACAGTGAACAATATAAAACTACAAAGTACCTATTGGCATATATATGTAAAAACAGTCGAGTAAATGCTCATCATATTTACACAGAGCTATAGCTACCCACCCAGTTAGGAGACTGGTGACTTTTCCAAACACTCTATAAAGTACAATAAAAAATACTGATTGACAGGTTAATTAAAGATGAGGTTCCATTAATTCATCAGTTGCAAATATGTAAATGAAATGTCAGCTAACATCTCAGAAATACAATTGCATTATGATTACCTTGTGCTCATTTATAAAACACTGAATTAAAGGTTCCTTTTAAAATGTATTAGAAATACTGCATAGAATCATTTAACTGTTTTTATATGTTGACTCCCATGAGCAGTAACATCAAAAAATAATTAGAAAGGATGAAGTATAATGCATACAAACATATAGCAGAGTACATTCTGAATCAGACTGGAAAGTTGCAGGGAGTGGCCTTTCAGCTTCAGTAAATTCAATAATGTACACGGTACTGTAAAACAATCTTTTAGGCAAAGCTAGTCAATAGAAATTTTTATTTAAAAATGTGACTAAGTACATTTATTCTTACTGCAAAAACAATTACAATTATGTATATTTTACATATGGACATTTATGGCTCGAACAGCTTCCATTCTTCTAGAAAGGCTTTCAAAGAGATTTTCAATGTATATCTTGGGGAATTTGTGCCCAAAAAAGTATATATGAGGTCAGGTGCTCATGTTGGACCAAACCCCTGGCTCACAATCAGTATTCCAATTCATCATAAAAGTGTTCAGTAGAGTTGAGATCTAGGCTCTTTGCAAGCCACTTAAGTTCCCCTGTACTAAACCTGTCAAACTATGTGTTTATGAACCTGGTTTTATGCACGGGAGCATAGTCATGAAGGAACAAATAAGAGTGCTCCTCTAAATTAATACTGTACTACAAACTTTGAAGTTCATAATTGTCTAAAATGTCTTTGTGTGCTGTAGCATTAACAACACCCTTTACTGCAACTGGGCTTGTGCAAACCCTGAAAAATAGCTCCAGACCATTATTCTCAGCCAGAGTTTACAGTAAGCTCTGTGCAGTCCAGTAGGCAACATTCTCCAATCTGTAAACATCCAAAAATCACCCTTCAATAACACAAAACAAGCTGACTAGCTATGGCATTTATATCTTAATAAAGGAAGTAGCTAGTCATACAAAAACTGCAAAAGAGAGAGAGAGAACAAAACAATTTGAAAAAGATAGTATCATGCAAACGCCACACATGTTTTTCACACAAAATTTACTGCTGGGGAAATTTACGCTAGAAAAATTACTGAAGTCTGTAAGCTAGCTAATACAGCATTATTTTATCATACTGTATAAAAAAAAGACACTGGACTACTCAAGCAACTAAATTCTAGTCAGCTTTACATGCATAACAGTTAAATTAATAGTAATAATTAGTAAGGAGAACATTGAGCATCACATGGCAAGAAGCAGCTGTATTAGCAGGCAGCATGTGGATTTAGACAATGGTTATGTGGGAAGTGTTTGGGCAAATGTGGTTGTCTTGATTTTCAAAAAAACTCCTTGTATTTTCCCACATGAAAAGCTGGTGATCAAACTAAAACAAGTATGAATTCAAGTTGCACTATACAGATTTGTGGTAAATTAAATTCTGAAAGCAAACAGCTACGATAAAAGGACCTACTTCAGAATTACAGAAATATTAAAAGTTGTGTCCCTCTTTTAAATAAACATAAATTATCTTTATAAAAATATAAATAGCAAGCTGGTTTACTTTGCCAATGATATTCTATGTCAAATAGTAGGTAATGTGGAATTAGTCAACTCTTTACAAAATATGAGATAGGCAGAAGTCTGACTTCAGGTGAAATTTAAATGAATATCAAATGTAGGAAGTAAGAAAGTTAAATTTGAAGACACAATACACAAACATGAATGTACACCTTTTGAGAAGCATTCAGATGTCACAGAAGACTTACGACTTTCTAGACCAGGGGTACTCAACTCCGGTCCTGGAGGTCAGCAGTGGATGCACATTTTCTTACCTACCAGTTTCATAATTAAAAGCCAGGCATACAAGATAATGAAACGGGATTTAATTATATGGTTTCATAGTGCTTTCACTCTTCAAATTTTTCATTTTCTGAGAACAATACCCATTACAGCAACTACTGATTTCAGCACTGCAAGATACAGTATATAAGATATAGCAAAACATAGAAAGAGCTGAACATTTTTAGTTTAAGCAATCAGAAATTAAGTGGTGACATGACCAAACTGTTTAAACTATGAAGGGAATTAGTACAGTAGATCCCTCCTCCTAGGAGGCTTTCAAAAATTGACTTGATGCCGTTTTGAAGAAATTAGGTGAATTAGGTGTTCCTGGGGAACACTGAGGGATTTTACAGACAGACAGACAGATACTTTATTAATCCCAAGGGGAAATTCACATAATCCAGCAGCAGCATACTGATACAAAAAACAATATTAAAGAGTAATAAAAATGCAGGTAAAAACAGACAATAACTTTCAACAATGTTAACGTTTACCCCCCTGAGTGGAATTGAAGAGTCGCATAGTGTGGGGGAGGAATGATCTCCTCAGTCTGTCAGTGGAGCAGGACGGTGATAGCAGTCTCTCTCTGAAGCTGTTCCTCTGTCTGGAGATGATCCTGTTCAGTGGATGCAGTGGATTTTCCATGACTAACAAGAGCCTGCTCAGCGCCCGTCGCTCTGCCATAGATGTCACCCTGTCCAGCTCCGTGCCTACGATAGAGATTGCCTTCCTCACCAGTTTGTCCAGGTGTGAGACATCCTTCTTCTTTATGCTGCCTCATCAGCACACCACCGTGAAGAAGAGGGTACTTGCCACAACCGTCTGGTAGAACATCTGCAGCATCTTATTTCAGATGTTGGCAGATGTTGAAGGATGCCAGCCTTCTAAGGAAGTATAATCGGCTCTGACTTTCTTACACAGAGCATCAATATTGGCAGTCCAGTCCAATTTATCATCCAGCTGCACTCCCAGGTATTTATAGGTCTGTATCCTCTGCACACAATCTCCTCTGATGATCACGGGGTCAATGAGGGGCCTGGGCCTCCTAAAATCCAGCACCAGTTCTTTGGTTTTGCTGGTGTTCAGGTGTAAGTGGTTTGAGTCACACCATTTAACAAAGTCCTTGATTAGGTTCCTGTACTCCTCCTCCTGCCCACACCTGATGCAGCCCACGATAGCAGTGTCGTCAGTGAACTTTTGCATGTGGCAGGACTCCAAGTTGTATTGGAAGTCCGATGTATATAGTCTGAACAGGACCGGAGAAAGTACAGTCCCCTGCAGCGCTCCCGTGTTGCTGACCACAATGTCAGACCTGCAGTTCCCGAGACGCACATACTGAGGTCTGTCTGTAAGACAGTCCACGATTCCATGCCACCAGGTGTTAATCTACGCCCATCTCTGTCAGCTTGTCACTAAGGAGCAGAGGTTGGATGGTGTTCTTCTAATTGCTGACTTTACGTTTATAGTCTAGCTTTCTGCCTGCCCAGTAATACATCTAACAAAATTTAGAAATTTCTAGGACCAAGAAAATCATCTACTGGTCTAATGTATGTTCTACAGGAAAACACATTTTGTATTTTCCATACCAATTTTAAAGAACTACTAATATGGGCATTTGCAAAAAACCAATTATTTTAAAAGATATACGGTACAGGATAATTTGCATATCTGGGTACCTCCTGAATACTTTTGAGAATAAATTAATTTTTTATAAATATGTATTACACAGTAAAACAACTTGTATCAGATTACAGGCGGTGTGTCATATGAACACAAGATCAGTGATACTATTGCAGCAACAAGTAGTTGAAGACTCACCTTATAACAGGGTACAATTAATTAAACAGGCTAACAAGATGCTGAGTATGAATAAAGTCCTTTACTAATGAGATACAGTTAGCAGTTTGTGCCAGAATACTGTGTGCCAAAGGTACTTAGTAAATGAGTCTAGAATGTCTATCTTTGCTGGTTACACAAATAAACCTGATACACCACAGAGAAAGATCTGAAACTGACACAGTTGCTCTTACTCCACTATGAATCATTTCGCAAACACAAATTTTGATTTGTGGCTGTTAATCTACAGAATTCTCTTTCTAGATCTGTAAACTGGATACATTTTTCTTGATATTCAAATCAAGACATAAGAGCATCCTGTTTGCTATCTCTTGTTTTTTTAATTGCAATCTTTTTATTTACAAATTGTATACCCTCTTCATTCTAAGATTACAAACTATGTTATGATGTCTACTGATTCCCATTGCTTGCTTGAACAGTAGGTCAATTTTATCAAGTATTGTACCTTTAAATTTAGGCATACTTCTGCCGTTTCCTTAATCTTTATGATTTTAAATTGTAATTGTGCTTGAACTGAATATCAACTTGTAATATTACTATTCAACTTGTTAAATACAATAAAGCTTGATTAGTTGTTAATTCTTATTCACATAAGGCATGTACTCTAATTACGATAGTGAAAGACAGTTTAAAGTAGAGTAAAGCAAAAGTAAAAAAAAGCAAACCCCAAGTATGGACCACCTGCCAGAAATACTGTACTTATTATTTAAAGAAACTGATTAAGTTAATGTCAATTATTAATTTAAAGCAGGCTCTTCATTAAAGCTTGTCGAAACAATTGCCAACTGATTTGACAGCAAAGTGTAAATAAATCTATAAAAACTTTTTTTTTCTTTCTGAAAATGACTATTAACATATGACACTCATTTCTTTATAGAATACTATGAAGAAGCACAATGTAGACCATAAAGTTGTAACTAGTTTAGAAAACTTGCTCTACTAGAAATACAGCTATAATGAGCAAAATTACTAATATTTATCGAAATGTTAGGGTTTTATTTTGTTTTAATAAGAACAATGCATGATTTATCCAGCTTTATTTATTTTTAGATATTATTTGTTCATTTGAGTGCAACTGCTTAAGGAATCAGGGAAAGGAATTAAAATTGCATACAAATTACAATTATTGCATGCAGTCATTTTAATTATTCAAATGAATTTACATAGATACATTTTTTTAATGTTATCTTTTGAAAAGTGGAAACATATTTCTGTTTAAATATGATAAGCCCCAGGATGTAAGTAAATCTCTTTAGCAAGAGAGTATAATTTGTAAGACAATTTTATGCAAGGAATAACCATTACCTAGTTTATTTAGAATTCTAGACAAGGATTATTTTGTTCAAAGACCTAGACGGTTACACTCATTATTTTTATTATAACATGTACATGCCTTTCTATTCTTTGAGAAAATGTGATCTACTTAAGTGGACAACAAATCTACAACCTTGATTTACTTGCTTATTTTGACCTGAAATGCTTCTCTGAATATTGTTAGAGAAGAATACATTTTCTAATATATGTGCCTCTCTTTTATTTTTCCCTAACCTACTATAAGGCATTACTGATAAGGATAAAAGTAAAAATAAAACATATTGAGCAACTGTAGATTGTTTTCACCAAAATTACCAAAGTATAACCTTATGGTTAAAAAACGCACCTTCATGTTGACTTCTCACTTTTGTTCAGGAGAAGGTATAAAATGAGCAACCGAGGAAATCATGTTTTGAGTGAGTAAAGGTAAATAGTAACATTGAGTTTCCTGTTGGTAGACATTCATTCAAATCTATTTTATAAGGCAGAACTAATTGTAGAGTTTTGTGCCAATGCAGCACTGTTATTTGTAGCAATCTTAAATTAACTTGGAATGAATTACCTTTGAATCATCGTAATAACGTTTCAGAATGGTGCTACATGTGTTGAGCTGCAGCAATATGTGAGACAACAAAACTACTACATACTGAGTTAATGGTACACCCATGCATCATTCCCCCATCACCCTGTGTAGATGCTTTCCGCAGTACATAGACACAGCAGCTAAATATTTGCTATCCACAAGCATCTTTCCAACCACGCCCCATGAAAGGGTATTGCATATCAATATTTTCCAATGATGTTGTGAACTTTTAAGACACCGCACAACCATACGTAGCATAAGGCTTAGCGAGGTCCATAAGTTTCCTGACACAAATAGCTGCTGCATCATGAAGAGTGCTTAGGAGGCTAATGTCTTTCTAACTGATTGCATTCATTTTGCCTTTTTGCCACACATCTACATGCATCACCATTAACCTTCAGATGACGAAATTCAATGGCCATATCACAGAAGTTTGATCAGGCAATGCCATATGGGTCACTGTGCCTATCTGCATCAACATCTAAGAACCAACTCACATTATCATCACTATCACTTGATTCAACTAATGGTTCAGTTTCAGTTTGTTCTAAAACTGGACTTACAGTTTCTCCTTTAGCATGCCATTATGTTTTGATTGAAGGTTCCACACCTATCATGAATATTGATAAGTTACCACAGAGTGGAAAAGCGCATAGAAATATTCATGATTTTTTGCAGTATGATTTTGTTTCTTCCCCTAGATGGCAGAATATTACTAGCTGAAGAGCTATTCAGCTTAACACTCTAAATGGATCTTTACACATCTCCCCAAGTCTGACTAAGGAAGAACTTGACTTGTATTGAATTACCAGCCAAACTCATGTGTTGGTTTAATGCTAAGGAAGTTAATACAATGTTAACAATCAATGTACTGATTATGGGTTTGTGAATATCAAGGCTTCCGAACTTGAATTCTATTTTTGTATATCTTGCTTTTATCAAAAGTTCAATTTTAATTTTAATTAATTTTATGCAATGCGATTTTGTTTTAGTTTTTTTTTTATGTGCACTGTTGTCTTTACACACAATTTTTCACTTGCTAACATGAAAACTATTCCCAGGATTCTCAGCAATACACTTGTCTATTACATCATTTGTGTGTCGCTATAAAAATAGCCCACATTACTCATTCAGCATTCAAGCAGGATGGATATATCTCCTAATTGTTTTTCTAAAAAGATTTCTTTGGAGCCTCTCCTCGTAAACAAATCAATGCTTTGAGCTTTTGACCTTGAAATTTGATTGCACTTTTGTTATAACTGAAGTTCTGTTTTGCTTTTTTGTAATAACCTTGGCCTGTACCAGAGCTCCACATCTCCTGGTCATAATCATTTTCTTTCATGCTGTCTCTTTTGAGTGAAAATCCTATCTACCCACCCTTTTAGCAACTCTGCTTAATCAAATGCCTTAGCATTTCAGGGGGACAGAGCCTATTGCAATAGCATAGGGCATAAGGTAGGCCAGCCTTAGATGTAGAGAACAGTCTAGCATTGAGGAATAATTCATTTACAAATATGGATACTCTGTGATGTTCTTTTTCTTGTTCTACTTTGCTTTGTAGCTCAGCAAAAATAATAGCACAGATGATGCAAGTAACATTTCAGAGTGCACTACATCTAGTTAATGTGTAAGACTAAACAAAATCTGGCAAACAGGTCAATGAAGTAAATGGTGAACTTTAAAACTGACAGTCTTGGCACTAATTTGCTGCTCAACTTGCGTATCCAATTAAAGGCTTTGTTTTAATGACAGTACAATTTGTGATTTATGTTTATTATACAGAAAGGTTGCATAATTTGAACTAAAATTCAAAGGTTCATTTTGTCAACTACTGTTTAGTCTCTATAGTAATTTATGAACAAAGCTAATTGTATGCATATCTGTATTATATTCATTGATTCATTCTCCAAATCAACTTATTCCAATAGGGATTAAGGAGAGGGCAATAGTTAAGGGGTCTATCTCTTCAGCATCAGACACAATATAGTAAAATCAGGCAAGCAGTCCATAGTTTTAATTTCCTGATACAGATCAAATTTAAACTAAGTCAATGTACTTTTCTCCAATTTAATATTTTTAAAGTATTTTCACAGTTATTTGAAAAGTGATTTTACATGTTACTAATAGCACTCTGAAACCTTAACTATTTTTAGTTGCTTTTTAGCACCCAAATGGACTAAACTGCAATGAATTGAAAACTTTTTTTATTATAATGTTATTTTCTATGCCTTCTCAAATACTGAAAAATGGCCACACAACTAAAACCAAAGATACTTTTCAGGAAAAAGGTGAGTCTGGAGATCTGATGCAGAAACATAAATGTGAAACGCTTATCACACAGAAACTCCTTTATCTACCCTTTCAACTTTTCCAAGCAAATAATTTTCATTTCTGACTATAGGAATATGCATTTAATCAGCTGTATTATGCAACCCTGTACAGAATGTTACCATCTAAACTAAGATGTTAACAGATGTTCAGGACTTAATCAGTCTAAAAGAAAACAAAAAATTTCTTATTCAGTGCAGACAACTACAAGATTTCCATTTCCCAAACAATCTTTTATGAAGCAGAATAAAAAGGAAAAAGTGCCATGATAACAAAGCATCTATAATGAAGGCTTACTGATGCACTTGCCACTTCATGTCCTTGGCAAAGTGTCAACAACTAGACACAAATTATATTCCTTTGATGATAACACATCTCTAAATTAGTCACCAATATAAAAGCTTTCAAAGGCCCCCAACACATACTGGAGGTTAATGATATCATTTTAGGTATTTGCATATTTAATTATGCTTGCTATTAACAATAAGTATTGTTTATTCAATTTGCTTAGTTTCTAGTTGGCACACGTTCAATGAAAATCACTGAGTGAGACAAGGATGTGTGATGAAAAAAATGTACACACATTCATCAAATATGCCAAAACAGATGCTAACAATCTAAAGCCTTTTAACCAGATTCTTTTAATCTTTCATTATCATGATTCCATTTTAAAAACAGTGTTGCCAACAGTAAACAGCACAAATGATGCAATTTTAACATTTTATTTTTTATTTGTGGGATGTTAAATTTAATGAATTATTGAAATATATTTAAAATACAGCTACATTTACATTAATTAAATAATTAACTTTAAGCTAAAGGCTACATACTGTAATAAATTATTCACCTACATACACAATGGAACACTAATCAATTATAAAGAAATAAGAAAATTAAAGCATGTGACATAAAAAAGAATTCTATTTTAATATGCAGACAATGTTGTGGAAGGTATCTGAAAATCAATTTTATTTATATTGCACTGGAAGAATTAAGCTCTAATTTCCAGTCTCCATATTTCAGCAAAAGTAAAGGAAAACAGGAGGTTTAACTCCATTAAATCCTTGTAGCTAGAAAAATCAATCCAGTTTCATTTTCTTTACAGAAAAACTGTGAATATCACCATGATATGAATACAGTATTAAATGTCCCATAATAGCTTGCATATTTGCCCTGACATTTTAATAGTAACATTCCACAGAATAATTTGGCAATATCCAAAGAAAAGTTAAATGTACTGAACACAATTATGCATAGACTGTATTCTATAATATTTATCCATCCATCCCTCTTATGAATCCATTTTTCCACTGCAGGGTCACAGGGAGTAAGAGCCTTCTCAAGCAGTAACATGTAAAATGATGTCAGGTTATGTCCACACTGATACTCCACACACACACAAAGTCACCTTACTGAGTAAATTTGGAGTTTTGGGACTATAAAATAAGACCAAGAAATTAAGATCCTAATCCAGGACATATTGTATTAATTGGACTAAGGATATAATCATACAGAATCAGTGTTAGTCTTACCGAAGTAAGCACTTAATGTCACAAGTGTCAATCTGCAGATAAATGACTTCTATGAAGCAGGTGATATTTTGAAAACCCTTCAAATTTAAGACTTAAAAAAAAATCAGTATGGATCAATTCTTCCATTTAAAATCTACTTTAGGAAATCACTTAACAAAAGATTTTAAAATATAATCAAATCTAATGTCATCTACAAATTAGTAAGGGTCTGAAGACAAAAGCCCAATTGAGAGAACAAAGATTGACCCCTGAAAAGAATTTCTAACATAAAATGAAAGGCTTTTAATTTGCAAAGTATCCAGACTCTTGGACATTGAAAGTTGCTTTCAACCCTGAAGGACCATAAAAAAAATATGGTGACTACCATAAGAAAAACAGACAAAATAGTGGGCGATTGAAATTAGACACAAAATTACAGTATGAAAATGTATTAATCACAAACAATTATTTACTATCTTCAATTGTACAAATATATGGAATAAAATTATATAAAATAAATGTAGAGTAAAATGAGCAGGAGATTGAATTAAGTGAACAATATTAAATAATATTGCATTTGAAATGAAACACATTGGGTCAAATGAAGTAAAAAAGCTGCATAGACAGACAGATTGATACATAGTCAATGATATATGGTCGCCCAATTCCACGTCAACTTTCACTAATCTAGCTGTGTGTATGTGATTGTGTGTGCTCTTTTCTTTCTCATCATCCAGTATGCGTTCTGGTAGGGCAAGCAAGCTATCAACTGTCTTCAGTTATAACATTTCTTTGAATGTGTGACTACATGTTCATCCATATGCGTTTACATGTGTATTTGAATAAATTATCTTAAAAACTACTAATGCAAAAATCTTGCACATCACAAGGGCCTAGTCCTATGACTAAACAGAGCAGAATACAAAAATTACAGTTAAATTATACCATTTCCACGGCAATTACTGTTGAAAATAGGTCAAGCAGTTTTTGAATCATAAGTACCAGATAAAACCAAGCCAAAAACAATACACTTGGAGACTATAAAAAGACTAACATGATGTAACTTTTTTGAAAAAGATATGTATAATGATAACTTCCAAAAAATGACATAAGTTTCCATAGACACGTGCACAGAAACCATGCTAAAATCAACTTTTTTCTGCGTTTTCATCATCATAGAATCGGAATCTGAACTTACTGTAACTCCATAACAATTTTTTGATCCCATCACCAAAACTCCATTTTCATGAAAGTAAAGAATGAAAAAAGAAGAGTACAGCTCTATTTGTGATAATCAAGGGCACTGCTAGAAATCTGCGTGCATTTTATTGACAAATCGGTAAAATGAATCCTACAATGCAAACCTACAATCACAGAAAAGAGTAGAAACCCTGCATACCATCTGGTAAACAGTGATTAAAAGAAACATTAAATTAATACTAATTAATAACTTACTTGAAATGAAAAACTAAGAGGCTTTAGGGTTACCACTAAGATAAAACACCTTTGGAGCACAGAGAAATTCCTGCATTTAACTTGTAGTAATGCAAATAAAATATTGATAATCTCCACAGCAAATACTAATTGATTAACATAGTGTAACAGTATGCTTATAGCATGGTCTGGCAAACTGAATTATTTTTTATAATACTAATTGTTAACTAGCACCCAAGGCTGGTTAATATCTTCTTAGCACAGGACCCTGAAACTAGATTAAGCAGGTTCCATACATAAACACATGCAGCATGTTGTGTAGAATATTACTAAATTGTTATATCAGACAATATTACTAAATTGTTATATCAGACAAAAATAACATGAAAATTTTTCAGATTTCAGAAATGAGCAAATATTATCTTAGATTAGTCAATGTACATCTTTTCTAGGCATATATGCTGCGCAAGGATGCAAAATAAGAATGGATGGACAAATGACAGAGTGAAACGTTTAAATATGATAAACAAATAAATCCAATACCCCTGCCTCACCTCTTTAGTGAGTTTTTCTTCAGACATTTTGGTAGCTTTCATAAGAGAATTATAAGCTTCATTCTTTGCTTCAATTTCTTCTTTGAACTGTTCAATGGTCTTCTGTAGTTCACTGATATTTTTCTTGTGGATGAGCAACTAAACAGAGAAACATGATAAAAAATAATTCAACAATTGAATGGTTCAAACAAAAACTTACATTATCCATAACAACTTTCTTCTGATGTTGAAATTTACCGATTGCTTAATCTTACACTTCACATTGTTGGCCCTAAATAGAATATAAATCTCACTAGAATCTGACCATTTTTATTCATGTTTGTTAAAGTTAATTGATTTAAATACAAATGTCTACTACCTGTTTGTGTCAGTAATTTATCTTAAATTCCTCCAGTGACTTAAGTTTCAAGCAAATGCTGCCTTCAAAAAACAAAAAGCTGCACTTCTATTACATTTTAATTAATTGAAGAAATTGCTTTAATTGTTGATTAACTGGCTTTAATCCTCTTCCTGGCAATCACATTTGCTCTTCCTTGAAGTAGACAACATCATTATTGTCTATACTGAGATGTTTTGCATCCAAGTGAAATCATCACAATTTAAATCCATTTTAAAATGCAGCTAACCAAGAACTTTCTGTATCTATGAGACAATACAGCTTTTGAACCCAATTCATTAACTGAGTATTGTCTTAAAATTTACCCATTAATTATTATGTCTAATAATAATTAATAAAGCCTAATACAGAAAAGTCCAAAATTATTTTATAAGCTATAAGCTGCAGTGCACAAAGGCCTCACAATATAAGCAAAAGAAAATTAAAAGAGCGGGAGGTAGCACAATATGTGGGTAGGCAGCATTAACAAGTGGTGCATACAAAACATAGGTGGGAGCCGAAGGGCAGCATTAAACATGACAATTAAATGAACACGGACCGAGTTAAGTAAAAATCCTACTTCTGAGTAATCCCCCCAGTTATGCAGCTCTCAACATATGAAAAGTTAGCGGATTACTTGAATGTGTAGCAGAAAAGTCTATGTTATCATATTCAGTATTGCATACAGAGGCGTTTTGGGGTTGGTTGTAACACTGGTTTTAAAATTGTTTTTTTTTCTTGATGAAATAACTTAATAAATCAGTGAGTCATACATCAAGATTCTTTACAGAACTGAACCAAATGCTTTAAATTATTCTAGTGGTTATCAGAATACCTATTACCAGGCACCTATAACAGATGGCACACGCAAATCAAGACTTTTTTTTAATATGGAAATGCTTTTCACATGTACGAGTCAAGTGAGTACATGCAGCCAACATCTGTACACAGTCAAGTGAGCAAAAGTCTTTGGCTGGCTAAGGAGTTATTGCTTGCACTTAGTGTGGAGGGTGGGATACATGCTTATGTTCTTCTCTTGGAAGGCTAGCACATTAGCTATATCAGTCCATCCCCAATGAATAGACTATGCCCATATGCTAGCTTAAATGCCCTGCTTGGTGTTTGGTTGTGATCCTTGCATTTCTAGAGGTTTACTCGTGATTCTGTTTAGCTCTGCTTTATTTTTATTTTAAAGTGCTTTAAACAAAAGTACCTGCTGCAAAGGCTAGTGAATTAGTCAGAAATGGTGAGTGGACAGTTCAAGCCTGAGCAAGAACAACATAATTCAGAGTTGCACACAAGCATTATTTATGCTGTATGTCTTTCACCATTATTGTATTAATAATTATTATATAGCTGCTGAACTTGTAAGTGGAAGCATTGTTAATAAAAACTAAATTCAGCTAAACAAAATCATCAGGTGGCAGGCAGTTCAGCAAAGTGGACAGTGCGGCTTCCTTACAGATACGGGCACAGTGCTCTCAGTTCAAATCCCTTTCCAGGATATTTTTTGAGCAAAATATCTCCATGTCTACATGAGCTTGCCTCTGGGCACTCTTGTTTTCTCCCACATCCCCAAATTTTGGGGAACTACCAATCCAAAATTGGTCATGTCAGAGTTTAAGTTTGGGAGTGAAATGGGATGGTGCCCTATCTAAGGCTGTGTCCTGCCTTATCCCCAGTGCTGACAGGATAGGCTACAACCCCCTCTATGACATTGAATTGCATCAAGTGGGTCTCAGTGTGTTAGGTTTTGTTTAAATGATTGTCTTTGTAAAGTGAGAATGCACTTACAAAACAGAACCAGGAAGACAAAGAGTTAATGCATTATATATTTGAAGCATAACAATGCCTGCATTTTAATTTGTCTACCAAAATTATGGACACATGAATAGATTTTTTTTCATTAACAGTATAAAAATATCTAGGGCTTCACTATCAAGAATCACTTCAGCTATAGGAAACACACACATCCCAGAAGAAAACTCACCATTCCTAAAGGACAATTATCTCATTGAGGCAATTTAAAGTATGATAATAAATTAAGAGATTCAGTTCAAGTATTGTAAAAAGCTAATTGTTCATTGTTTGCTAAATACTGCATTCTAAAATATCAGATATTTTACTGTTACCATAATATAAGAATGTATTATACGGTAAATCCTGAAAATATTTACTCTGGCAAGATTTTCAAAATAGCGATAATACTTTGAGCTCTAATTTTGCTTAAATGATAAAGAGTATCTAAATTTAGGAAAGTGTGAATATAATGTTACAACAGCAACTAGCAGATCCCCTTGCTAAAAGTTTCCCAGCAGTGTTAGCCTGTTAGCCATCTGAGATTAACCAATAGTGTGAATCATGCTCACATGCCTAATACTACTTTTGCCAACCAAAGAAGTCATCTGATTAAACACACTTTACACTGTAATATACAAATTAACCACAGCTGCTTAACAATTGCAACTCTTGTTGCTTTATGTGAATTATATTCAGGAGTTGTGCTTAAAACCGCTGAAATCACAGAAACATGCCATATAGTTTAAAAATAAAACAAAGGAACAACAGTGAAAAATAAAAACATATCTTCGTGCAATTTCACTCAACACACTGAATTATTTTCTACAAATCAGAGAAAAGGGGAAGAATGGAGCTTCAGAACAAGAAGCAAGACAGGATCCAGATCATCACATGACACACTCATGGACATGCACATGCACTCCAGGCAGTCTGGAACTACTAATCAACCTAACACACATGTTGTGCTTATTAATGACTATGAAGTTATCCATTGGATAAAATTTACTTATTCATTGGAAAATGATGAGCATCTTTCACTTAATAATACTTCTGAGACATTTCAACTTTCAGAAAGTTATTAAAAACTTACCAGTATTAACCAAAACAAACCTAGAACTGTATACTGAAAATTACTTACTTCATTCTGAATATCATTTCCATCCTGTTCTGACAACTTCAACTTCGTCTGGAGGTTTGCAATTAAAATATCCTTGTCTGCTATTTGTCCAACTTTTTCTAATTCTGATTTATAGAAATCTTCAAATTTAGTTTGCAGTAAAGACAATGAATTAGTTCTTTCAAATGCCTATCAAAAACAAACATAAAGACAAAAACAATTATTACACAATACCAGGCATAATATTAGATACTATTTAACTTTTGCTATAATTCAGTCTAGTACAAATTCATTTCAGTAACTGGAATTTAAAAATATAGCATATACTGTATATTCCTTGATAACATTAAGGAGCAATTCTAAAGATTTTTCAAAGAAATTTGGTTTCTCTTTGATTCACTTTTTTTAACTATAAATTATTTTAACTAAACTTCTAAATGTTCCCCTGTAATGAACTACCAGTTCATTCATGGTTGGTTCCCATCTTATGCCTGGTCAATTTGAAACCCTGAGTTGTATTAAATAGGTTTGAAAATGTTCTCTACACTAAAAGTTTAATGCTTGAAAGAGACCTAAACTGCAAATAAACAATGTTTTTTCAGTTGAGAAAAATAAGGATAAAAAATTCACAGCAACAAGCATAGTCAGAATTATGCATACACTTCTAAAAAAAACTTGCTGTAAGATATATTGATAATACTATCCTACACATTTATATTTTTTTATTTTACAGTAGAAGGAATTTTCTTATGACTCAAGATGTCAAACAGAAAGAGGGATGTTATTGGTAGAAATACATCTTCCTAGTTGTCTCAATTAATAAAGATAACATTGAAAGCCGAGTAAGTATTTGCAAAGGGAAAAGACAAAAGCAACAGTAATCCAGTGCATTTTGTTTGCTTCTTTATGGATCAATTTCTTCAGTTTATGTTGTTAATTAAACCAAAAATTTCTTTTTGGATATATCAAAATACCTTTGTTCAAGCAGGATTAAAGGCCATATTTATTAACAACAAAAATTCAGAATGAGGATGCATATAAACTGTGGGTGTGCATGATTCTAATTTTGTGGGGTATCTCTTAACAGCTGGTATGAAAACTAGCCACAACCTTTGAAATTTTATTATAGACTACTAAATGAGTCATTTTGCGCTTGTGGAAAGATACAACATGTACTGTAAAAGTAAGCTAATTACTCCATATGGAATAAACAGAGTGTATATATATATATATATATATATATATATATATATATATATATATATATATATATATATATATATATATATATATATATATATATATATATACACACACAAAACCACGCTTTTATCAAGGCTTCCGTCTGGTAGTATTTTGAAATTAAATTTATCCTCCAATCAGTCGTAACAACGCGCTTTCTTCCGACTGTAACATTTTTGTAGCTCTGATGTGTGCATCAATGTAATTGGTGTACCAGGAAATCATGCATTGACAAAAGTTCCCCTTTGCTTGGAATGCAAAGTGTGATTAAATGTGTTATTTTTTAACGCGTTATGGAGCACATACATTGAAGCTTCTTAGCTGTGCTTGTGCTAAGAAAAGGAAACATTTTAAAAATAACGTAACACGATTGTCAATGTAACCTTTTGTAAGTAGTGCCTGGAGAATTCAGAGTGTGGATAAACTCTAGAGACAGCATGTGTATTAACTTGTGGATTTTTTTGTGAGTATTTGGTGGCAGCCTGACAAAGTTGCTTCCACAAGACTGCGTTAGCTGCAGAGCTCAGCTCAGAGCAAAAAGAGGGAAATGGGAGGGGAGATGATGACATGACTCCCCCACCCACCTTAACTGTCAATCCCCCCCACAAAGACAATCTCTCGGAATTTGCATAAGCACAGCCCTTCACCATCAATGTGAACTTAGTTACAAAGTGATCAAAACTATCGTTTATATCCTGCGTCCTCTCATTAAGCTTGTATCCCGCATTAGCCGTGGGCATGACAAACGCCAGCGGCAGCCTGTCTATGAACTTAATTTAAACTTTAGGTTTACACCATGCTTTGTTTCGAAGTAGAAGCACTCATGAATATGGTTGTAAATGTCAGTCGCCGCTTCTTACTGTTTCGCTGCCTTCTCAATTATATAATGCATGTTTTCTTCAGCACTTTTTGGAGCTCTTCCTTGTTTTCTACGTACTGCGTTGACAGTCAGTTCACGTGATTACGTGGGAGGCGTGATGATGTCACACGAAACTCCGCCCCCCACAGCCATCGAGCTCAACTCCATTACAGTATATGGAGAAAATAGCTTCCAGTTATGACCATTACGCGTAGAATTTCGAAATGAAACCTGCCCAACTTTTGCAAGTAAGCTGTAAGGAATGAGCCTGCCAAATTTCAGCCTTCTACCTACATGGGAAATTGGAGAATTAGCGATAAGTGTGTCAGTCAGTCAGTGAGTGAGGGCTTTACCTTTAATATATATATATATATATATACTAGCAGAATACCAGCCAGTAGCGAGAAGTAGTGTGTTAAAGAAGTTATGAAAAGAAAAGCAAACATTTTAAAAATAACGTAAGATGATTGTTAATGTAATTGTTTTGTCATTGATATGAGTGTTGTTGTCATATCTATCTATTTATATTATATATATATATATATATATATATATATATATAGCAAAATACCCATGATTCGCAGCGGAGAAGTAAAAAGAAAAGGAAACATTTTAATAATAACGTAACATGATTGACAATGTAATTGTTTTGTCATTGTCATGAGTGTTGCTGGCATATATATATATATATATATATAATATATATATATACATATATATATACACATCTATACACATATATATACAGTTATATATATATACATATACACACATACATATATACATATACATATATACACATACTGTATATATACACACACACATATATACATACTGTATATACAACATATACATATCTACATATATACTGTATATACACATATATATACAAATCTACATATATATATCTACATATATATATATTAGGTGGGACTCGATTAAAAAATTAATCCAATTAATTAGAGGCTGTGTAAGAATTAATCTTGATTAATCGTATGTAATCGACACGAATTTGCCCCAAATCGCAAATGTTTTTTTTTTTAATTTAAAACGGTTTTAGTGGGCGACAGAATCAAATAATAGACATGGACATGAATATTGTAAACTGAAGCTGTTTTAATTTCTGAAAAAAAAGCTTTTAAACTGCATTTGAATTCAAAACAGAAACAAAAATATCATCCCTGGTTAAAATTGGGCAGACTTAAAAATAAAGTGGTAGTTTAAGTACTTTAAGTACATTTTCAGAATAGTATTGTCTTTAAATAATAATAACCAAAATTTCAACATAAAGTGCAGTTTTCTTCTTAAAAAATAAGTCAGAAACATAAAAGGTAATTTGACCAGCTTACTCTTTAAACTCTGAGTAACATTAGCCAAAATTATTTTGTACATTAGGCTAAAACAGTGTGATCATTGAACATTTTGTAATTAGATGTATTTAGAATTACTAACGGTCACGGAAGTCCAATGATCCCCAGTAAGAGCCACAAAGTCCGCTTTCTGTAATGCATCTAATTTTGCTTGCTTTTCAGTGTGCACAAAACCATGCTTTTATCAAGGCTTTCGGTAGTCGAAATGATCAGTCGTAGGAACGCTTTATTCCGACTCTAACATTTTTGTAGCTGTGATGTGTGCATCAGTGTAATGGATGTACCAGGAAATCATGCATTGACAAAAGTTCCCGCTTGCTTGGAATTGAAAGTGTGATTAAATGCGTTATTTTTAACGCTGCTATGGAGTACATGCATCAAGCTTCTCAGCTGTGCTTGTGCTAAGAAAGGGAAAATTTTAAAAATACGTAACATGATTCTGCTAACCTAATATTTTTCATACGTCCCAAACCAAGGAGATCGAAGGTAAAATGAATCGGTAGCGCGACATAGTCAGTACACCCTCTCGAATCGAACCTCAATGTCGGTTAGAGGCTTAAGACTCTACAATTGCCACAGCGCGTGGCTTGTCTATGCTAAAGTATGTATTGTAGATCGGGTATATATATACATTTATATATATACCCGTATCGCAGTGGAGAAGTAGAAGTTATGAAAAAGAAAAGGGAACATTTTAAAAATAACGTAACATGATTGTCAATATACAGTAATTGTTTTGTGAGTGTTATTGAATGTTGCTGTCATCAAGGATTTGATTATCATTATTTCTTTCAATCAGGCTCGTATTTGTAGGATGTGTTCAAGTTACATTCCGTGTTTGTCAATCGTTGTAAAGATAAGAGGTTTCATTCATCGATTAGTTCCTTACTGCATCAATAAACAGCTCGTCTTCCTTTTTATCTGTGATGTGACAAACTGCATGCACGGGTTTTTTTTACACTGTCTTCCTTTAGCAGGACATTCACTTTTTCCACCGTGTGCTTTGTTTCCGCAGTAGCTGCACTTATGAATATGATTGTATGTATAAGACGCTTCATATTTTTTTGCTGCCTTCTCAATTGTGTAATTCGGTTTTTGTTCAGCACTCTTTGGAACTGTTGCTTTTTGTCTGTGCATTGCGTCAGTTCACGTGAGCCGCTTGGTGTTCTTGCATCGAAGGTTCCCAGCTGTACTGGTGCCATCTCGTGTAATGTCAGCTAAGACCCGCACTTAAAAGTTTCTCTCGCAGTTTCAATGAGTTTGTGCCAAACACCACCCTGACCATCTCATCTTCCTCTGCATAAGCACAGTCCTTCACCCGTGAACATTTACCGGCAGTGTTTGTATTGGATTGCCGCTGGTGGACGGCCTTATATGGGCAGGCACTAAATTACAAACGCTAGTGGCAGTCTGTCTATGAAATTAATTTAATATAAACTTACGGTTCACGCGTGCTTTGTTTCGCATATGCATCATTTGCTTCATAATGTTTTTCTGCCTTCTCAATTGTGAAATGGCGTTTTGTGCTTGGAGTTCTTCCTTGTTCTCTACGCACTTACGTAGGAGGCGTGATGATGTCACACGAAACTCCCCCCCACGCCATCTCCAACTCAAGACTCCATTACATTATATGGGGAAAAATAGCTTCCAGTTATGACCCTTATGCGTAGAATTTCGAAATGAAACCTGCCCAACTTTTGTAAGTAAGGAATAAGCCTGCCAAATTTCAGCCTTCTACCTACACGGGAAGTTGGAGAATTAGTGATGAGTCAGTGAGTGAGTGAGTGAGGGCTTTGCCTTTTATTAGTATATATATATATATATATATATATATATATATATATATATATATATATATATATATATATTGTAAACAAGCTTTATAGCCCGACCCGCATAGAATAGGCAGAGGCACGTGTTCACACTCACAAATATTTATTTTTTTCAGCTGTGTGACACGCCTTCCCGTGCCACACAGCCCAAACACAGTCCAAAACACAAACACAAACCCACACTTTCCTGTTTCCACCACTCCTCCCAGGCAACCTCGTCCTCTTCCTCCCGATTCTGGCCTCGATTGCTGGGAGGCAGGCCCTTTTATGCCCCACCCGGAAGTGATCCAGGTGCCTGACCAGCTGGTCTTAATTGCACCTCCGGTGGGGCTGATAAACCGCCCAGTGTGGTGGCTGGAACTCTGCAGCACCCCTAGCGGCCACCCCATCTCCCAACCGGGCTGCTGTGGTGGACTCCATGTCCCATGGAGCCACGGGGAGATTGAGGAGGAATCCAGTGCCAGGGAGACTGCCCCCAAGCGCCCCGGGGGAGGTATTGCAAAGTCCATGATGGCTCCCCCGGGACGTATGCATCAGAGGCGGCCCGCCGGGCATGGGACCCGGCTGTCCGTCACATGGCCCCTCCCTCAGATGAGGCTTGTGGGGCTCATCGGCCTGCCCCGCGAGGGCCGGTCTTCTCCAGGATGGGGAGTCGGCATTCCTGGTTCCGCGGCTGCGCCCTGTAAAAACAGAATAAACAGGTCTGGGGGCGTTGCCCCGATGTCCCTCGGGACAAGCCCGCCAGACATGGCCACCGCGGCCACAGTCATAACACCGCCGACTCCCTCCAGTACGGGCTTGTGACGGTTCCGCCCCCTGCAGTGCAGCCCTCCTTCGCTTCAAGCCGCCAGGCATACACTGCTCTATGTATGCGGGGTTTCGGTTTCCTCTTCCGGTTCCCCCTTTTCCTTTGGGTCGCACTGGCGGTCTGAGTCCCCCTATGAGAAAAGGAGGGACCCGCACCGCCTGCGCCCTTTGGACTGCCGCAAGACTGGCGCTAGCGGTCGGGCGGGGTTGTTTGGCAGCCGGTTTCCACCTGCTGCCTCCCGACGCCGTCCGCCTTGCTGTCAGTCATCACAGCAGCCTCGTGTGGTGGGCGGGTCCGCCTGACAGGCAGTACTAAGCAACACTGCTGCCGTCCGCCCCGCCCCTTTCTCTGCGGTGCCGGCTTCACTTACCTGCACCGCTCTGTCCTGCCGGTGGGAGGCTGGCCACCGCCACGGCCATTCAGCCAGGGCCCCGCACGGGATACCGAGCTTCTTTCCAGCCCCTCCTTCGCCTCCGACAGGACCTGAAAAACTTGTAAAAGGGACTGTAGGGCGAGGACAACGGACTTCACCTCCCCTACAGCCCAAGAAACATTAATAGTGGCGGCCGGCGGTGGATTTGGGCTCTCCGTGCGCCCTCCGCGTGCCAAGAAGACCCTGTGGATCCCCACAGGGCCCTTGGTAGTCTGGAGGAGAGGAAGGGCGCCCGTCATCCCGCCTGCCGATCCTCCTCGGCGGGTGATTGACACACGCCCCCGCTTACCTGTTTGCTGGAGCCGCTCCTGCCCCACTTGCAGGGCGCGCGCTGGGAAGCTCGTCCGGCTCTCCTCCGCCAGCCGCTGGCTCAAGCCGAGGAAAGACACAGCTCCGCCTCGCCACCCCGAGCTGGCTCCGCTGCCACGCCATGGACACTCGCCCCTGCCCGCACCGGTGCTTCCCGGCGCCCAGGAGGTAGGATGACCCGCAGGCGGAAAAACATACCCGCAACTTCGCCACCTACCTCCGGTTGCAACCCGGCGGCGGACTAGCGTGGCGGCGTCTGCCAGTTGGCCTCTGTGTCCGCCTGGCTTTTTCTTCCCCATGACAAAAGCGCCAGCAGCAGCTCGGCGGCTCGGTTGGATAGTCCCCGCTGGCTGCGCGTGCTGCTGCGGCCCCTGCGGCGCGCGCGCGCCGGCTGTACTGCGTGTGCTGGCTTGCGGCTCCTGCCGCGTGTGCGCGCTTCAGTGCGCTGTGCTGTGCAGTCCTGCCCGATTGCTTGCCTGTAGCTGCGGGCGGCGCTCTCCAACGCCGCTGAGCGAGAACCGTGCCCGCTGTTGCGCCGCTATGCCGGGTCAGCAAGAGTGAAAAACCGCGGGTTCCGACCCAAATGGGCGGGCGGGATCCGCACGACTACGCCAGTGTAAACAAGCGCTTTATAGCGCCCGACCGGCATAGAATAGGCAGAGGCACGTGTTCACACTCACAAATATTTATTTTTCTTCAGCTGTGTGACCGTCTTCCCGTGCCACACAGCCCAAACACAGTCCAAAACACAAACACAAACCCACACTTTCCTGCTCCACCACTCCTCCCAGGCAACCTCGTCCTCTTCCTCCCGATTCTGGCCTCGATTGCTGGGAGGCAGGCCTTTTATGCCCCACCGGAAGTGATCCAGGTGCCTGACCAGCTGGTCTTAATTGCACCTCCGGGTGGGGCTGATAAACCGCCCAGTGTGGTGGCTGGAACTCTGCAGCACCCCTAGCGGCCACCCCATCTCCCAACCGGGCTGCTGTGGTGGACTCCATGTCCCATGGAGCCACGGGGAGATTGAGGAGGAATCCAGTGCCAGGGAGACTGCCCCAAGCGCCCGGGGAGGTATTGCAAAGTCCATGATGGCTCCCCGGACGTATGCATCAGAGCGCCCGGCCGGGCATGGGACCCGCCTGTCCGTCACAATATATATATATATATATATATATATATATATATATATATATATATATATATATATATATATATATATATATACACATATACAATGGAACCTCGGTTTACGAGTAACTTGGTTTACGAGTGTTTTGCAAGACGAGCAAAATTTATTAATACATTTTGACTTGATAAACGAGCGATGTCTTGCAATACGAGCAGTATGGATACACTTTGTCTGCTGACTGTCATGTGATCACAACTGAGCTGATGGTTTCTCTCTCTCTCTCTCTCTCCTCATCTCTCTTGCTCAAAGCGCGTCTTTTTCTCCTTATCTCGCTCGCTCGCACTCACCTCTCTCTCTCTTTCTCCTTATCTCTCTTGCTCACAAAGCGTGTCTTTTTCTCCTTATCTCGTTCGCTCGCTCACAGTGCAGTCTCTCTCTCTCTTCTCTTGAGGGCAATTGTCTCCTATTCTCCGTCTGAGTCGGTTTGCCTCACTCATATAGTCATCATGTGTACGAGCGTATACGGTTTACTACAGCATTGTGACTGTGTGTGTGTGTGCGCGCTGTGAAGTGCGAGTCCCCATCTTGCGCCCCAAAACACGAAGCCGAGTCTCATTACTTTAACAACACCAGCCGCCTTCAGCTTGAAACAGCAACAGCGCTGTTATTTATTGCAGCAGGATGTTTATAATGTTTCTTGTATCAGCCATTGACGGCAGGCGCTTATAGCATATCTGTGATCTTTTTAAATGCGCTTATACGGCGAACTGCTACAGCGCTGGGAGACTGCGATTGCTTTGGGATGCTCTTCCGCGTGTCATCCAGTTGGGTGGAATCCCACATGAGTTTAGAAACTCACTCAACCAGCCATGATTCTTTTTAAAGGTAAAGTGCAAGTTAATTTGTTTTATGTATTTTTACTTTATATTTTGTATTAATCATTTTTATATGAATAGTTTTGGGTTGTGGAACGAATCATCTGAGTTTCCATTATTTCTTATGGGGAAATTCACTTTGATATATGAGTGCTTTGGATTGCAAGCACGTTTCCGGAACGAATTATGCTCGCAAACCGAGGTTCCACTGTATATAAATATATATATATAAATATATATATATATTGTATATATATATTTATATACTAGCAGAATACCCGCGCTTCAGCGGAGAAGTAGCGTGTTAAAGAAGGTACGAAAAAGAAAAGGAAAAATTTTAAAAATAACATAACACGATTGTCAATGTAACCTTTTGTAAGTAGTGCCTGGAGGATTCAGTGTGGAGAAACTCTAGAGACAGCGTGTGTATTAACTTGTGGATTTTTCTGTGAGTATTTGGTGGCAGTCTGACGAAGTTGCTTCGGAAGACGGCGTTAACATGAGCTCAGCTCAGAGCAAAATGAGGTGAATGGGAGGGAGATGATGACGTGACTCCCCACCCGCCTTAACTGTCAATCCCCACAAACACAGTCTCTCGAATTTGCATAAGCACCCTTCACCTACAATTTTAACTTAGTTACAAAGTGATCAAAACTCTCGTTTATATCCTGCGTCCTCTCATTAAACTTGTATCCCGCATTACCTGTGGGCATGTGAAACGACAGCGGTAGCCTGTCTATGAACTTAATTTAAAGTTTAGGTTTACACCTTGCTTTCTTTCCGAGGTAGCAGCACTCATGAATATGGTAGTATATGTCACTCGCCGCTTCTTATTGTTTCGCTGCCTTCTCAATTATATAATGCATGTTTTCTTAAGCGCTTTTTGGAGGTCTTCCTGGTTTTCTACGCACCGCTGACAGTCAGTTCACGTGATTACGTGGGAGGCGTGATGATGTCACATGAAACTCCGCCCCCCACGTCATTCCAGCTCAACTCCATTACAGTTAATGGAGAAAAATACTTCCAGTTATGACCATTAGGCGTAGAATTTCGAAATGAAACCTGCCCAACTTTTGTAAGTAAGCTGTAAGGAATGAGCCTGCCAAATTTCAGCCTTCTACCTACACGGGAAGTTGGAGAATTAGTGATGAGTCAGTGAGTGAGTGAGTGAGTGAGTGCTTTGTCTTTTATTAGTATAGATATATAAATTAGTATATATATATAAATTAGTATAGATATATAGATATATAGATATAGATATAGATATATATATATATATATATTATATATACTAATAAAAGGTGCAACCATTTAATCAAACACGTAAAATTAGCAGGTTAGACATGAAATTGCCAGCATTGTGCAGCCCAAAATGACAGTTTTAAGGAAAGTAAAGAAGTGGAGTCACATCAGAAAAGCATTCACAAATCTGTTGGAACTGGTGCATCCTGCCACCAGCATTCAATGCTGTTCTAAAATAAACTGTGCTGGTTCTTTTTGTTTGCTGGCAACATTTTAACAGAAGAGAAGCCATGCTTTATGTCCAGTAAATATTAAATACTACACTTCCTCCACATTTCTTTGGCTTTGCATATTACTCTCTATTGTTGAAAATACAAATTTTATAAATTCAGGCTCAATGTCAGCTCCTGCCAAAGTACTATTAAAACCATTTTCTGTGGTTTTCAGGCTCACTAGAAAATTTTAAAAATCAGTTTTGGTTGATCTATATTCAGAATACCCTTTTGGAAATCTCAGTGTATTCTTTTTGTTCCCTAAGGTCAGGCAAAATATTTGTGAGTATTTCAAGATCTAAATTTCAAAGAAGAAGCAAAAAAAAAAAAAAAATCATACCTCTGTCATATACCTTTCTTTCTCACATAAAGCTTTCTTAAGTTCTTCTTGAATTGTCTGAATAGTATGTTCTTTGGCATCTAGTTGGCCTTTCAAGTCATTTATATGTTCCTTCACAAAGTCTTCTGCCTTATTACTGGATAAAAAAATATAAAGAAATTTTGAGCAAAACATACAGTATGTGATTGTTCCATTGTAAAATCAAACAGGTTTTATTACTAAAACATAAAACAATATGAAATCCATTGTAATAAATCAAACTTGTTTTTTTACAAATTTTACACCATATATAGTATACTGCTATGAAAACAAGTGTAGAAAGGGACTTGGTCAGTATGGAGACTACATAATGGAAAGACAATTACAGAACCCTAACAGGTCTTCATAAAAAAGAAGGGCACCGTTTGATCCAGGGCAGGAGAAAGGAAGGGCACCTTGGGGCAGTGTATTTTTCAGTGGTGCTGAGTTGCAAGGGAAACGTATTAGGAATGTATACCAGATGGAACTCCCCAAATGTCAAAGCCCATGAACTTTAGAGTGGCTTGAGACAGAAATTGGGTGTTGGTGGGAAAGTGAGCAAGCCACCATCCCTAGTCAGAGTTAAAGTGCCATTGAGAGTGGTGCTTCTGAGGCTTTATGTTTCTCTGTCACGTGAACACTTTTAGTGTTTTACTTTCTTTCATAAAATTTAACATTTTGGATAATTCAGCATTAAAACAGCATTTTTCTGTATTTGGAATCAGCTCGAGTGCCTCCCTTAGTTATCACATGATCTGTATGAATAACAAACATTTTGAATTCATTTGCAAATTAGCCATTCGGATTAAACATTGGTGTGTCGAACAAAATGTGAAACTACTATAAGGTTGGTCAAATTAATAAAGTAATTATTGGTCACTCAAGAAATACTGTGTTATTAATAATTATAATTACACATTAGCAGAGAACATCAGCATAAACTTTTTTTAAAAGTAACTGTATGCAACCTAAAAGTGCAACACTATTTAAAATTTTAACCAGTTAGTACAGTATGGAAAAAGGTTAACTGGCCTGTCAAATGATGCAAAGCACAGTTAATCAAAAGTGTATGTGATACATTTTATGATTCATATTCTTTTTGGCATTACTAAGTACAAACAGACATAATTTTTTCCAACATCTGGATAATCTGCATCTACTTACAGAAATATTAATATACAAGAATTTAAGTATTAACTTATTTATTTCAGCATTCTGTTTATTGAAATATATATTTCTTCAGTTTTGCATGAACTCCCCATTACATGCTTAAAAAGTTTCAAATGTTAATGTCCTCCTACATAGTAACATACAACTATCAGATTATCACAAAACATTTTCTTGTGTAAAATGCTTTCTTCTTTCAGTTGTAAATACAAGGGGCAGTCAAGCTAAAGTTAGAAAATGTGATTTATTAGAAAATGGAACGACCTTAACAAAACTGATAATATAATTTCTCAATGTAGTCTCCATCCTTCTCAATGCACTTGCGCCACCTGCCTGTAAGCGCCTGGATTCCAGCAAAATAAAAGGTTTTGTCTTATTCTCGCAACCACTCGTGCACCCAAGTTATTGTTGTCGAACACTACATGCCGAGGGGTACTACAGTCACTACTGCAAGTTACTGTGACTTGTTGGAGACCAATGTGAAGCCTGCTATTCGATCCAAGCTGCGGGAACTGCTGTCTCGGGGAGTCCTTTTGCTGCAAGACAATAATCAAACACACTGCTAAGAACACCAAGGCTTGTCTGGAGAAATTGAAGTTTGATGTATTGCCACATCCTCCTTATTCACAAAATTTGGCACCATGTGTGTTCCACCTTTTTGGACCGCAAAAATACATCTGGGTGGTCATCGATTCAAGACAGATGATGGCGTGAAGAAAGCTGTGCACGAGTGGTTGCAAGGACAAGACAAAACCTTTTATTCTGCTGGAATCCAGGTACTTCCAGGCAGGTGGCGCAAGTGCATTGAGAAGAGTGGAGACTACAAATGGCAATAAAAGTTTTGTTAAAGATCATTGTATTTTCAAATAATTCCCATTTTCTAACTTTAGCTTCACTCCCCCTTGTAGAATTTTATTTTCAATTTTAAAAGAAATCTTAAACCAATAATCCAATCCAAACTAATCCAAACAGGGTGGTGCTAATGAAAGTTTAAAACAAACTTCTTTAATCAAAATTTACTGATGGGAATTACATTTGTTTTTCACCATACTAAAGATATTTGAAATGTCACACAGAAAAGCAACAAAACAATTTCAACAAGCTATCAGATTACTTAAACAAATAAAACCTTAAGATGGATTAATGAAGTAATGTAGAAAAACAAAACAGCAATTCATGTATTGTCTTTGGTTAAATTGGCTCTCTAAACTACAATTATTTTTAAAGTGACAGGCTTTAAATCCTTTCTAAGATAACCTGGCAGGTTAGTACATGACTGTTTCCTAATTGGGGAAAAATGCACATGCAGAAAGTGCAGGTTATTAACTGACAGAGGAAATAACTAGTGCTTAACAAAGCATGGAATGCATGTTAGTTTAGGTATGCCTCGATGACAGGTGCTGGGCATTCTTCTCTCCCCTCTCTACATGTGCTGAATATTTCAGTTTTTCAGGTTTCTGCCATGATCTCCAATGCCTCACTGCCAGCTCACTGTGGAAGAATGAACATTAGTTTAAACTTAACTTTACAATGTCTAAAATGTTGTACCATATGGATGTCTTAGATAATATCACCCTTTCGTCATGATCTGCTACAAGAAATTTCAGTATGACTTTGGATGGCTGACTCTCCCCTTCAATCCACATATGTCATCACGGGTCCCAGTGCTTCTTTCATCAACATCCACAAAATCTGATGCTTCCTTAGTTTATACTCCACTGAGCTACTTATTCAAGCTCTTGAGTTAATTTTGTTCCTGGGCTGCCCAGGGCTGGTTCAGGCCTTCTGTACAACTACTAATGGGATTGAAAGAATTATTTGTGCTATATTATCTTTATGTTACTTTACTTTGTTCACATCACTCCTCTGCTTTAGTCATTCACCACTACCATTCCAAATGTGGTCCTTGCAACTTCATGTTCCTGGTCCTCACCCCTCCAGTCACTTGTCTCTCTTCAGGAAGCCTTGTTTATATTTTAGCCTGCATAATATCTTTGGTCTTTTTTCACCATAAAAATTAACGATTTAAGAAGCAACTGTTATCCTTAGCTATGATCTCAAACTCTGTAACAAGCTTCCAATGAGTATCCAAGCTGCTTCCTATCTACTGAAGCTCAAGTGTTTACTGAAAATGCATGCTTTTAAAAATTTAATTTTTGACTGCTTAGTCTTTATACCCACAGTTTTCCTCTAGAGGTCTAGGGCTGTAATGACCTAAACAACTAACTGTGCTTTTGTTTTCTTGCTAGTTTTTTATGTCTTATCTTAGAACTAAAGGTAATACTTATATCATTCTACTTTACTTTAAAATGTTGTTGTATTTTCTGTTAAGTTTATACTTTCTTGACAAACACTTAATTATACTGGATACAGGTCTGACTTTACAAGTGTTCTCGGTTAAAGAATCTTACAAAATAATGAATTAAAGTACATTTGTTTCAACAGGTTAGCGTGTGGTATAGCGGATCCATGGCTCAAAAAGAGTGGCCGTTTTAATAAATAAATAATGAGCACGCTTGTGCTGGAGTGGGGAGCAGGTCCAAGCGATCTGCAGTGAAGACGTCAGTCTGATTGCCTTATTATCAGCCCAGGTGGAAATCAGGAATCGCACCTGCAACAGCTCCCCACCCTATAAAGCGGAGCGCAAGATCAGGAAGAAAGAAGGAAAGAAAAAAAGAGTCAAAGAAAGAGCGGAGTTTAAGAGACGGAGAAGAAGCAGGAAGGACAAAGAGTAGAACCAAGTAGTAGTACCAAGTAGAAGCAGGTGAACGGGAATAGAGCTCCAAGAAGGAGCGAGTGGCCATCGCTCAGGAGAGGGCTATGGATCAGTCCTGTTGAGCATTTTGGGAGCAAGAGCAACCATCATGCTCAGGGGTACTTTCAAAAGGTGGAGCCAGGATTGGCAGCAGTTTGGGGGGAGCAGGGGCTTGGGGTCGCCTGCGGATGCTGTGGGATTGGTGGTGGGGGAAACAGGCCGGAAGAGATGGGTATGCTGGTGGGGGAAACAGGTCGGAAGAGATGGGTGTCTGCACCTGCTGATCGATGTCTCTCCAGGCTGCGAGGTGCGGACAGGATAAGCCAGAGAGGTAACAGTTTTAAAGGAAGGCACCAGGGCTTGTGGATTTTTAATGTGTTTCCTGCACTGCATTGTTTAAATGATTTTTCTATTTATTGATTTTAACCTCCCACATGCACTTAAATTTTAAGGATTATTTATTTATTGATTTTTTTTAGCAGTGCACTTTGGATACTATTTGGATTTGTTTAATAAAAGCAGTGAGCACTTTGCACTTTCCCCTTGATTCAGAAGTGCTTTGTCCTCACCTGCCACTATCATATTGGTTATGGTACTGACAATGTCAGGTTCAAGAGGTTTCCATTATGGAAGAGGGAGCAAGGGGCCGACCCACACCGTCACATAGTGTTTCCTTAGACAGATATATCATTACAGTGTCATGACTTAGTAGATAAAAAAAACAATGCTGAAGTGTTTTACCTAAGCAACTGGAGAAAACAATATGAAAACTTTAATGTTTACCCTGTTACAACTCATACAGGACATAGTGCAGTTGAACAAAGTTAAAAATCCTGACCACAATTTAGGTTTACAAACTTTCCTGGCAAAGCAAAATGCTAACTAAAGCATTCCTCAGCCCTTCATTTTCTGGATTTCAGAAATAGGAAAAGTGCTATTAACTAATCATTTAATAAAATACAGGAAATGTCACTCTGAGTAATAATAAAAATATGCCAGATGATAAATGGACATCCTTGCTGTAAGAGGAACAGAAAATATTTATGCTGAAGGATAATTTTGAGGAATATTTTCTGTACCATTCTGATGAAGAATAACACACTCAAAATCAAATGCTGTGTTTTGCTTTCATACTTCTGCATATTCCATATGCTGTAGCCATTTATAATAATGTTGATATTTCATCCATTAAGTCATTTACAACATTTAGGGTCTCAGAGGAAACAAGCTGTCCAAGTAGAACCCTTGTTGACTTGGTGGAAAATAAATTTACAGAGGTAATGTCTTTTAGCTTTAGAGTTAAAGTTCACCATTGTTCTTAAACTTGCCCAATAATTTCAGTTTCCTGCTCCTAGTCACTTTCACCCTTACATTTTCTAAGCATCAGTAACTTCTGCATCAAGTCCTTGTTTCCAACAAAGTAGCATTTCTGCTTTAGTAGGACTAAAGATGCTACTGCTGTTGAAATGAATTTGAACAGACCTTAAACCATCCTGCAGTCCATAAATAAATGCACAGTACCCAATGGCATCCCAGGTAAAAAGCATGCTATTTAACTATTTTACAGTTCATTTTAAACAAGTTGCATTAATGCTAGCATCCTTGCACCTGAGATATTAATTAAAACAATAAAATTAATACGAGTCTTCAGCTTTTAAGGAATTGTACATTAAGCGGATGAAGGAAATGAACTGGAAACTTTTTGGTTTACAGATCATTGAATTGGCAAGCACAATAAACTGGCTGCATACAAACATCCATTCTTCTAGAAATCACACTGTAACCCCCACTCTCCTTGTGTAAACCATGTTGGGAACATAGACAAACCACTAGAAGGGGACAGAGAACTCGGCATGCCACAGAAATTGTTCTTCTCTTATCCCAGAAGGGAGATCTCATGGACACGAGAACCAAACCAGTTGAAGTTTGAAAGCAGGCAAGAACATAGTTATGTGCTTCCCACTGGGATAAAAAAGAATCTGGAAGATGAACACAAATTTGTCTTTTTGATAAGAGAGCTTTACAGATTGCTCTGATACACTACACAAAAGGTACTTATTTTGTGGACCATTCTAGATTTTAAAAGTGAAAACATGTTTGCATACATAATTTGTACCTCAAACAGAACATTTTTTGCACTACTGGAACTTTGCCAAAAGAAACCTGGTTGGTTTCTCTAACCTTCCTAACTGCCCTCTCTACAGGTAATGATGGTATAAAGTATATTTACAGACTTTACCAGTTTTTTTTTTTTTGTTTTTTTTGTTTTAAAGAGTGCACACCATGGCAATCTGAGGCAATATTATAAACAGCGTCTTTCAATCAAAATTTCAGAAAATGAATGGATGGCAGCCACCAATGAAGTTAACTCCTCCTCAATTTGGATGAAGTGTGGATTCATTCAATTTAAAACTGTACATCACATACATTTCTCTTATCTCAAATTATGTAAAATGCAGCCAGGTTAACATTCTATGTGGCCGCAATTTGTATAAATAACCTATGCTCAGACTTCACCTGAATTAAAATTTCCAATATCTCCGAGGCAGTTTTACTTAAAAATAATTAATAACCCTCTGACAGCTCTGTCTTGAGTAACAATTGATGGCACATTACTGTTTAACATACAGATGTAGTAACTTATACTATATAGTTAGTGTGTTGCCTCATCTTACAAAAATCAGAGAGTCCTAACCCACCTGTCATCACACAAATGTCCTATTTTACTTAAAATTAGAAACCATCTAATTGATTTTAGGATCGGTCTACTAATTGTTTAGAGTTTAGCTGACAATTTATACATATACACACACATATACATACATACATACATAGCAATAAATTGTGCAATTTGTTTGATGATACAATTAAAAAAATAAGTAGCAGTAGATCCTGTACAATTTTTATTAAATAAAAATTATACATATACACTGTATAGATCATATCTTAGGAGGATATGAAAATGCATTTAAAATATAAATGCTATAAAAATTCCAAAATGGGAAAAACAAAAAATTATGATAATTAGCTCTTTCAACAAGTTTCAACAAAAAAAAAATCTTTTGAAAGAAATCTACTAAATAAAACTGATCTGTTATTAACTTGCATTATGTAGGAAAAAATGTAATAAATAAAAGTGATGAATACCTTATATCAGAAAAGAAACAATAAAATGTAAAATTAAAACTGAGAGGCCATTAAGTGATACATATTTTTATAAGCACTGCTTTTTTCACATTTGCTTATTACATCATATTAATTTTGTGTGCCTGGTATACTTTATTGTTTTAATTGCAATGTATCAATAAACAAAGCCCAGTTTAGATGACAACATTCTTTTTGCTTAATTTACTGCCTGCATAAACCAGAAATAGAAAAAGGACCCTTGGAAAATGTCTTCATTACTGATTTATTTACCACTAGGTTACTGTTCTCATAATTTGACTTCATAAATAACAAGAAGTCATACTAGATATCTCAAAAGATATTTAAGGAATTCAAAAACAGATTTACTAAGATGTCATTAATACACTACATTTCCAGATAAGGATACTTGTTTATTTAGCATGCCACTGGCATTTGACAAGTTTACAAATTTTGGGAAGTGATTTGTACACGATCAAAGGAAAGTGTGAGAAAAACTTAACGAGTCAATCAATTTATATTTTGCCCAGCACTTTTCATTATGAATATTAACATAAACTTCTTTAGAAAACAATCAATAGCACTGCAGCATAAGGGGAACCACTTATTTCAGTAGCACTCACATAAATGGAGTAATTAAGCAATCAATGTTAATTTTACAGGATGCTTCCCAGCAAGTACATCACAAATTGCTAGAGATAGCTGCCATGGCACTGTATATGAAAAGATAAAATCCAAAATGTTGCCAGGCACTGTTAAAACGAAAAAAGAATAACTGAACAAACTGAAGTAAATAGTTTGACAATCAAAAATAAAGGCATATGTACTTTACTACATCCCAGAGCACATAAAGAAAATGATAACACAACTGGCAGACATAAGAGTATTTTTGAAATAACACTGCAGGAAATAACATCATGATCATGCAAATCATGCAGTGCCAGAGACTTAAAGTCTCACAGTGCCTGCTAATTATTATCTTTTAATTGTGGATCAGTCAATATTCTTTCGTAATGCTGAAATGAGTCTAAATACTTTTAACTAAAAATAATTTTTATATTGTTATTAATGCAATTCCAAAGAGCACTGATCTTTGCGAGTCTTTTTATTACTCATCATTAGAAATGTTCAATAATCAGATCTTTGAAAAAGTTTACGTCCAGAATATTCTCCAGTTATGTAAAACAATCCTGGCTTCAAAAATCAAAGTTGTGGGTTTCATAATCAAGTACAGCATGCTGTGTTTAAGGATACATGCGTTATAAGAATGAATACAAAGGAACTAATTAACTTTTGATATGCCATACCTGTAAAGCTGCGTAAAGAAGATTGTAACCACCCTATTACATCATGCCACATTTAAAAATGTAATAGTAGAGCAGCACTATGGGAAAATATCACTGTAATGCATATGGTTATAACGAAAACGGAAAGACACTGAAATTGACTGAAATTGTGAAATGAACAGATATTATAATTGAATATAACATCCTTGGCAAATTATGGTATATAGTACATTTATTACTATTTAATAATTTGGACATCTTAAAAAATCTATTTGAATTACGCAAATGACATAAAAATAAATTTCTTTACATAATTAAATTTAAAATTGTACTTTTGTTTGGTAGAAGTTGCAACCCGAATATACTTTGCAATTTTATATTCAACTTACATTATGCTATATTATTTCATGAGCACACACATAATAAAAAATGAATAAACTGAAGTAAAACTAGAATGTAGTTTTATAACCCCCATTATTAAAATGAGACAAACAGCAAAACTTGTTACAGTTACCCATTAAATGTCTAAATCATCATTTGGCACTCACAGGGTTGAAAAATGCTTGCTTTGTTGACTACAGAGCTACTGTTCAATTTTTCATACTGTCATTCTGCTCTATTAACAAAGCCTAACACAATTAGGTATGAATATGCAGTAATAACATGCAAATTGTTGCCTCACAATTGCCCAAGGCAGTGGTCTTTGCCTTTCTAAGCCCAATTCTTTCTACATCATTACAGAAGCTTGGCATAATTCATCAGATTAAAAACACCCCCACCTTATTGCATGTGCCCAGCTAGTATTAACCATCAGTGGTTGTTAACCATTCTTTGACAATAGCCGCAATAGCAATTCTGTCCCAGCTCCCTGCCATTCTTGCATTTGTTCCTATCTCCCTTGGGTAATGTTAGACACTACATTTGAGCCTGCCAGAACAATTAACCCCTCTGTTAATTAGAATGAAATGTCATGCGCGCAGATGGTACAAGCTGGCACCAAGCCATCCCGCCAACTGCTGCTGAAAGCAGCTACCCTGCTGCTGACAGCTGTTCAGCTGTTTCCCCAACCAGCAGATGTCAAAACTTAACAGCTGAGGACTACTTGGTAACTAAAGAGTACGGACATAGTATATCTGTAATGACATTTTGTCTTGTACTTTTTGCAATTTTATTAATTTACCTTTGTCAATAAAAATTAAACTCAATAAAAATGCAATAGGCAATTAATGCTTTTTACAATAATTTATAATCATTTTGCACAGTAGTGGAAAGAACTCCAGTTTGATTTTTTCGATACTGTGTATAACTTCCCCTGAGTGGTAATTATTAACAGCAGTGAAAACATGTGACACATTTCTAACTTCCCCTTCACTAATTGATCTGAAATAACAACTACAGGGAATGAAACCAAGTGCTGCTATATTATTCCAATTATTTCAGGCTCTTCAGAATAAGACATAAGTATTGTCATTGGGCATCATTATGCAAATATTTCATTGCAGAACCAAATTGCAGTACTGCTATCAAACTCAGCTGTTGATTACTTCTCACTTGGGCTGGCTGCATTACATTTTACATGGCCCCATTTGTTCAAATATCATTATGCAAGATACTGTTCAAAGGTTAGGTTTGTTTGGTGTAAAAAATGTACAACCACCTTTTTTTTTCCTTCTTTATAATTATGTGGAACAGTCAGTGTTATTCATTTATAGTACATTCCCTGTTACAGCATTACAGTGAATCTAATTAAATCAGATACCACATAATTATAATATGGACTTTCTTTAGTGGATCTTGGCAGTCAAACAGTGGAACCAACAAAGTTAAATGAGAAAGGCAAGATTATACACAGCAGTTAGAAATCTAAAAGCAGAGCAAAAATTATAAACATATTGAAAACAGGAAAACTGATAAAAACCCATTTTTCATAAGACACATGAAGATGGATTTCAAATAATCACAGCAAAGTATATGACCAATTATAACTGAGTTGGGAAGCAAGGTGGTACAGTAGTTTATTCTACAGCCTCAAAACTCTAGAATCCTAGGTTCAAATTTCAGCCAGGATGTTTGTAAAGTTTCCACATGTTTGTGTGTGTGACATGTAATGGAGCTCGTTCCTGCCCCACGCCAAGGATAGGCTGCAGCGCTCAAAGACACTGAATTATACAGATTTAAAAACTACCCAGTTTTTAACACTATTTCCTCACAAGGTGAAAGATATCATAACTTAACATTATGCTCTTCAGATCCCCATAGTAATCTGACAAATATTTCTAAGTGTGTTGAACTATTTGCTTGGGAGTGGTTGGAAGATGAGGATTACAATTGTCTTTATTTTGTAGGTTTGTACTTCTGTTTTATTTCTATGAGCTCACCAAATCAAATTCCATGGTAATAATGTAAAGTAAATTGGATGCATGGATAGATAAAGTTCATTATTAAGAAAAGCACATAAGCTCTGCTGTAAGCAAAAACATGCACTCACAGATATTGCTAATCATCAACATTTCTAACATGTGCATACTATATAAAATGGTTCTCATATTATGCTGGCAAACAGTTCTTCTACAGAGAATATATCCTCATTATGATCAATCATATAGTATAATATTGAAAAAGAAGGAAGCTAGCCACCATCACAGACAGATGGTGCAGCCCGCAGACAATGTTATCCTAATGTACCTAGCAGTACTCTCCCTCCAGAAATCTCAGATTACCAGTCTTCCCTGCTGAGGTAAATCCATCAAAGCAAACAATTTTGTAATGTCAGGAAATTCAGACAGCAAGTAGTCCTGTATTAAGATGGGTTTTGGTTGGGCAAGAATAACCTATGAAAGTCTTCTGGAACTGATGTGTAAGACACAATCTGTTCTTTCTTCTTTGTTAATGCTAATCTAGAATCCAAGTAACAAACTTTTTTTTAAGGGGCACAGCATATCTTGATTATAAAAAGAAAGTCACATATCTATAATAAAATTCACAGTAAAAAAGCCATTTAGCTGGTAAGTCCCTAAGAATCATTTAATTCCTCAAGATCAAGTTCATATTTCTTACATTTCTGCCAATGCAAACATACAACAGAAGAATAAAAATAAGGGATCATTCCCTAACAGCCTCCAAGCAACCAGTTTAACAAAAATATGCTTAGATGCGTTCGTCCAATTAATGTTAAAGACTGTAAAGGTCAAGAAGTTAATATCTAGTAAGTAATATTATGGCATGTTCTTGATTGACCTAAACCAATTAGATTTGCAATATACTATGTATCTAATACACAATATGTTTAATTATCAAAACAACACCAACATAAAAGAGAAACAACACAAAGCACAGAAAAATTAAGACAACAAAAATGTACATAATATAAAGTGTTTAGCCATCTTACTCTGTCTTTAAATAAAGCAGTTATACATTGTCTACTTCATTCAAAATACACAGTTTTTAGTAACAAACCTGATTTCTAAACTTACTAAACAAGCTTTGCCACAATGATACCATAGCCCAGAATATAAAGATGAGAAGAGTTTCAGCACAGATTGGATGCATTCTAGTATAATGATTCAGGCCTTAAAAAAATAACTTCATGTGCTACCATTGCTGCCATTTTCTATGCAGATCTCACAAGCAAACTGAATGCCATTTTCAATAATAATAATGAGACCATAACATACAGAGTTTCTACCATTTTTATGAAGTATAAAAGATTTTCTTGTTTTGCTTTTATTTTCTGCGAGTGTGAACACTAGAAAAAAAACCAAATCTAGGCATCTAAGGTTCAATTCCACACCTGGATAAAGTTTGAAAATTCTCCAAACATTTGCACCAATTATTCTCCAGACACTCTGGTTTTCTTCCAACATCTCAAAGAGAAATATTTTAAGTTAACTGACAATCAAAAATTGGCCGGAAACAATGTGAGAAAAGGTGTCATGTGTCTAATTCAATTGGGAGAGATTCCATTTCCTTGTGATTATGAACTAGGATAAACAGCGCTAAGAATGTAATCCATTGTCAGCCAATTAAGGTTTAAGTTTATTAAAAAAAAGCTGAAAAGAAGCAGATTGACAACTAAAGATATAAATATTGTGTTAGCCTTAATTTTTGACCACACTACACTCATTATGACAACCTAGCAACTTCACCTTAACACCATTTTTAGCAGATGCAGTAACTTTGAAGCTAAGTTGGCAACACTAGGAGTAAAGCAGTGTTGAACTCCAGGTTGAATTATCATCAGATGTCAATCCTGAGATAACAGCAGAGTTAGGAAACAGGAACCCACTAACAGTGTAGTACAAAACTTTATTATGAAGTGCACCCCGGGACCAACTGACAACAAGGTTGATTGGCATACCAGTTTACAACAGTCAGAAGCAAGGTTTGTAAGCCTTTATGATAGGAACATAATTCCATATTTTGATTCATTTTTGAGTGATCTGTCACATAACCTTCCAGATATTTCCAGCTTCTCATGAGAAACCTGAGAAGTGGTGTTCACAGTAATGAATACAAGTCAATAACTGTTTAGAAGACATAATAATTCAGCACCAGAAATCAGTCCTGGATGGGATGCTAGGACAGTTCATGTCACAAATCAGAATGTCTGGGGAATGGAAAGTAAACCAGAATACTTAAAGAAGCATCAACAAGAAAAATATGCAGACTCCCCGTAAACAGTGACCTGAACAATGTTCAAACTTAGTATCCCAGAAATGTGAGATAGAAATGCTAACTATATCACTATTGTGCTGTCCACTTTAAAATAATAAAAAACACAAATTATTAATTACTGCCTTAGCAAGCAGCTGTACTAAAAGACATGGCAGTTATAGCTATAGGCACTTATGCTAGCAAAAACAGTATCAGGTCAAAATATATACAGTAATGGTAATGGTAAGCATATAAGCCTAGTGATGTTTATTCAATTATCATCTGCACTTGCTCAGATAACATATACTGTATATGTACAATCTTGGTACTACTGCAGCATGCTTCATTTCTTAGTTATTTTACACAATTATTTCTACAGGATCAGTAGCATAAAATATCACAACTATTAATTAATGATGCTTATTATCATTAGAGGTATAATAATAAAACTTTTTTTTGCTATAAAAAGAAATGTTAAACAAATTAATGTAATTTCAATTAAATGAAAGACACATTGTGTTATGTCACAGGAAATGGGAAGGTAACAACTTAACATAACACTTACACTTCTAAATTTCCAGGGGCTGGTCCTGTAATACACTCCAAGGAAATGGTTTTCAGCATAAATGAAGAAGCCTATGACACAAAATCAAACATATTTAAAATAAAGGAAACGACCGATACTTCACCAACAAGAATCTTCTCCAGTGAGCACACAACAGTATAAGAATCACTTGAAAAAATACTATGTTTGCCAACTCTCCAGTTTATTTAGACTTTGATGTCGCACAGGCTGAAGGAAGTACATTTAAATGCTAGTGTTGGGTGAAGCATCATTTGTTCACAATATCAATCTAGAAGCAATACCCAAGGAAGAAAGATTAAATTGGAAAAAAAAAAACAATTTTAAAAACTGTAAGGAAATATCCTTAAGATAAACCCTGGCAAATAAGGCAATCTGTAGGTCTCTTTTAAAAGAATATGAACTAAACAGCTTAATGTTCTCTGTAGCTGAATGTTATAGATTAACTTTTGCTTCCTCAAATGAATATTTCAATTAATGCTTCAAAACTGACGACTGAATGACCTGGTGGTGGACATCATAACTGCTTATAACAAACCTGTTAAAGTTTAGGATGAAGATTTTCTAAACCATAACCATTAAAAGAAACTATTAGTCTTAAATATAAATTTATAAGCAATTAATATCTGCTTAAACAAGAAAAAAAAAGGATTACCAGGAAGCTTCAAATACCGTCTCATATCAACTAAGAGAATAAAGTATTTTCAAATTTCAAAAGGCAATTCCAAAAGAGTCAATCACCTTACAAGAAATGTAGGAGACAATGGCATTGATAGAATTTAATGTCGTGGCAAAATTTCTAAATCAGTCTTGAAAGTACTCCACTTTTAGAAGAACAATACAAAATGATTTCTTGAACAAATGTTTTCCTTAAATTAAATGTTATATTTCTTCTCTAGGTTATCATTGATATCACAGAGATCAGAGTCACATTACCATTTTTTACTCCCACTATGTTCATTCTCAACTAATCTGACCCTTCATTTTCTCTAATGGTAACTTTTTTTTCCTCCTGCACTCACCTTTACTCCTTTCATCAGCCTTGATTTTGTTCCCTCGTTACCCTTCTACATACTGTATGTTACCTACTTTTCCTTTACAATTGCACACCTGATGTAGGTTATACAGCCGAATCTTTGGTTTTTTACCTTCTTTCCATTTCAGCATGAAAATAACCTTTAACCCTATTTTTTCATTGCAGGTGTATGCTAACATAGCCCTTTACTAACTCCATATACAGTATGTATGTATATTATGGGGGCGGCATGGTGGCGCAGTGGTAGCGCTGCTGCCTCGCGGTTAGGAGACCCGGGTTCGCTTCCCGGGTCCTCCCTGCGTGGAGTTTGCATGTTCTCCCCGTGTCTGCGTGGGTTTCCTCCCACAGTCCAAAGACATGCCGGTTAGGTGGATTGCCGATTCTAAATTGGCCCTAGTGTGTGCTTGGTGTGTTTGTGTGTGTCATGCCCGGGATTGGTTCCTGCCTTGTGCCCTGTGTTGGCTGGGATTGGCTCCAGCAGACCCCCGTGGCCCTGTGTTCGGGTTCAGCGGGTTGGAAAATGGATGGATGGATGGATGTATATTATGTATATTAGATATCTCCACCTTAATAAAAGGACAAGTGCCCGGAGGTGTCTGGGTGCATATGTATCAGTGTGTCTCTCATACAAGCCATTTGGTATGGGATTCGTGCAAGCAGTGGTAATGTTTGTGATGCGCCATCTGTTTGAAGGACAAATGCAATGCACTTCTTTAATACATAAAAAAATTCATTCCAATAGATAGTGCATTGCAAATTTTAACATGTTTATGCTGATTACTTAAATTTCAACCCGTCTCAGATGGGTAGCACAGCTAATATATACAATGTATTTTTTACCTTAATGAACACAACTTATGTTGAAAGCAGTGGCACATAGAATTATCTTGTTTAACTGGAAGAATCCTAACCTACCTCTTTTAATTCAGTGGGCAACTAATGTTATATACTATTTGAAATTGAAGAAAATTAAATTCTCACTTAGAGTATCTGTTCAAAACATTTTTATAACCTGGCAGGATATAATCAATAACATTTTAGAATAAGCATTTAAACAGGATTTGGCAAGGCTGTTGGCCTTGCTCTCTTTCCTATGGGTGGGAGAAGATTTAAACTTAGTTTTGTCAAGTTTGACTTGCTTGTATGGAATGTTACTTGCTTTTAATGTATTCAATAAAATGTTAAACAAACTGAAAGCAGTGGCTTTTAGACCAGCAAGTTAAGAGATATAACAAAAAAAATCAAAATCCCCTCTGGCTTAAAATGCTGGATAGACCCAATGGTTTAAAATAATGACAAGCATTCCATGAGAACATGTCTCGGGAATGACTGGCAACTCACATCTGGCAGGACCTTCATTGACAAAGACTGCTCAATGTGCTAATTTTGGACAAGAACAAGTGGTTAAGAAGATTGTACTTCTTGTTACTTCATGATCTCTAGGCAATTCTTTATAATATTTCAAAAGATATGAATAAAGAAATATTTTTTACAAAAAAAATTAAAGGTAAACCCACCAAAATCACAATCCATTACATCACAGATGTTAACTGCAAAACTTTAATGATTGTCATAGTGCGAGCTTAGTGTTATCTGTATTGGAATCCAATAAGATTAATTAATTTCCACAGTACTTGCATTCTGATGAGGAGTGATTTTGTACATGTACACACAAATCTGTGGAATTGTTGGGGAGAAATCAGACATTTGTAACTACTCAACCTTAACCTTCATGGAGTGGTCACATTCTGAGCTGTGTTATAGCTACTTTTCTGTACATATAAAATTGCACAAAATTAACATTCTTACTAAAATTATTATTTGATATTTAGCACATGCAAAATATCAAGTGATATTCATGTAACCTGTTACAGTGACAAACAGTTTTCTGAAACCGTCACCTACTATATAGACAAGGAATCAGCATGCCACATGACCAGACCAGAGCTGGTATAAAATTACAACTGTTCTAAACTTCATTGTATATCCACTGACATCCATTATATAATTCACATTTTTCCAGCTAGTTAAGCCTTTTGCCAAATAGAACTTTTAAGGTTTGGCCATTGTTTGATTACATGTGTGAGATATGCCCGGCCATTTATCCCGGCCAATACCCCCAGGCCGCTAGATGGAGCCCTCCTTGCAGCATTGAGGTGCCCCGAATCCCGGCAGGGAATCATGGACAGTGCAGTCATAATACACAGCCCTGCTGGATACCATGGGGGCCACCAGGAGTAGCTGCAGGGAGGCCCAGGGATTTATATTTTCCGTACAGCCCTGAAGTATTTCCAAGTCACGGGAATGGAAGAAATGATATACTTCCGGGCTGAAGAAAAAGAGAAGTTTTTACCTGACCCGGAAGTGATAGAAACTCACATGGACTGAGGGACAAACACTTCCAGGTCAAGGAATATAAAGGACTGTGGGAAATCCAAGACGAAGGAGCTGAGTTGGGAGGCAGGGTGGCTAAGCGTCTGGGAGTGGAGGATTGGTTTATTTGTGATTTGGTTTATGGTTTATTGTTATTGGAGAATTGTGGAGAGAAGCGTGCTTTGTACACTTATTATTATAATAAATAATAATTATTTGGACTTTTACCTGGTGTCTGACGAGTGGTCTGAGGGTACAAGGGTACGAGAAAGCCCTAATCTGTCACAATGTTTAAACTGAAAAATCTTATCAATTTTAAAATTAGTAAATATTTACAAACATACCAAATCTGAGACAAGGTTACCATTTAAATCAATACACAAGTTTTTAAGCCTAAATGCAGAATAAATAACAGAATTTATGCCAGTTGCTTATACTGAAAGTGGCTCAGCCACACTGCAGGACAGATTCGCTCTGCTTTTTTTTTTTTTTTAAATTTCAGATGTCCTCTTCGTATTGTCTGCTGACACAATAGAATATGAGCAATCACAAACATGTTGTTAAAAATGGAGCAGGATAGGTTTACATTTGAAAATCTGGAACAAAAACACTTTTCAACAATGCCGAAGTATAGTTATCAAAAACAGGAACACTACCAGATCCAAAACATAAATTCTATGATATGAAGTGGGAAGCTGTCAGACATTAACCTGAATACCAAATACAATGAGCTAAAGCCTAATGTTGTTCAGCGGATGTTTCACTACTTTGTTTCAATTTCCAGTTAGTTTGGCTGTGTTTCACACTGTAAACTTTCAAAGGAATTAAACATATCAATAAACACCCCATGGGCAAGTCTTAGATTTCTTTCATTTTTCCCCAGTAAAAATACCATGGCAGGTATTTTCGCACTGCTGCATCTTCTATAATTATTAACTGAATGACTAAATGAAAAGCATGTACTACTAAGTTTATAAGCTGAAGGACACATTTCAGATAGCTGAGTGTACAACAGAAAACAACCTCTGCGGATGGCATATACTGATGTACTTCAGTTTTTGGACAATAGACATATCGTGTAATTTTCATTTAACTGTAAAATGCTGAGTATTTACTCTCCAATAGCCACAATATGAACATATCCTCAATTTAAATTTATCTCAAATCACATGTGTACCGTCTTAAAACTAGAACATACTTGTAAATAATGTTTATTTTGGAATGCTTGATTAACATTCAGAGGACATCCAACCGATCCACATGGCATATTTATGGAGTAAGATTAGGACATTTCATAGGTGGTCTGTGTTCCTACAGACCAAATCAGAAGTAAATTTACAGCAATCTTTTATTTATTTTAAACACGGTTAACTGCTAATCGCATGCATGACAGGCTCCGAGTCTGAATCTGGTGCTACTCTGATTAAGCAAGTAATTGTGTAAGTTGTTTTTTGCAAATTGTGTTAGATTTGAACCCGTGTGCATTTTTTCCTTTTTTTTTTAACCATTTATTGTTTTAATGTTTCATATTAATTTTTGACTCACTACAGTATGAATAAGATTCCTCAATTACCAACAGCAAACACTCAGCGTGACTATCATAGAACACAAAATGTCACGCATAATGCACAGTAGGTTCTTGTAGTTAAATCAGTTCCATGCCAGATTACATTCAGGCATCATGTCAACCACTCCGAGGTTCGCTTTAGTACAGCGACAAGATCACCCTTTCCAAAGGGTCTCGATAAGATTTTTTAGGTCACATCTACATGCAAAAATAAGACTTTTAGGGGAAACGCACCAGCGGTTGAATAAACTGGTCAAAATGAACGGTGTGTGAAAGCATCTTAAATCTGTAACCTCAGACAGACAGCTGAAGCTCAGATAGTATACTAATAGTTATAGTGAAGCATTCATGACGTGACATGTGGGGTTTCTTGTGAGGCACTGGTGCAATGTGTCCTAGCAACTCACTAATAAAATGCTGTGACTCCAGAACTAAGGGAGTGTCACTGGAGGAGTGTTAATATTAAATAACAAAAAATTTCTTAAACTAAAGAAAGGCCATGTTTCTTGAAAATAAATAAGGGTATCACACTGCAACTAGAGGTACTGTTACCAGCCATATAAAAACACACAAGAACCAAAAAATCCATTAGCCACAAACAAATAAATGAGTTTACACTAATTTATTTGTTTGTACTAACAGCCAAAAATATACCACTGCGTAAGACTGACACGTAACATAGTTGATACTACAAACACAACATGTTTTGGTGTCATGTTACACTGAAAACCTTGCTAAGAAGAAAACTGCTCTGTGTAGGAATGGTGCACTTAGGTAATGAAGTTAAGTAAATTCAGGATACCACACTAAAAACATTGTGGCTTCCAAATCACACACACACTGAAACAAAACTCAGTATCAAGTTTCATGCACACACAGCAAGCTGCAAATTATGACAGATTCAATATTTTAAACACAGTGAGAGACCCCCTTAGCATAGCTGAAATATCTGTATGATCAGAGTTGGTATTCTAAAGCCACCAACCTGACAGGTAAGATGCTGAGCACATGACCAATTCTTACACGTTTATTGGTTCCTGTGACTAAACATAAATGCATAAAACTGTTTTCAATACTGTGAACATTTTGTGATATGTTTGTTTTCAATTGACATTAAACACAAAAAATACATAAATAAAACATTTTCTGGAGAATTTAGTCTTTTATTATTCTCTGTTATTAAACAGGAAATCTTTATCAATCAAACCAAGTTTGATCCTACATTATGAAATTTAATAAACATTTTGCATACCCATTGCCATTATTTGTTAAATGAACTGTCAACACCGTATACTTGTGTATTTACACTGAGAGTGTTTTTCATCTGCTTTGTATCTTATATAGCCCCAAGTCCTGGACCATACATTTCAGAAAATTAATAATCATGAAATATATATAGTATAAAGGTTACTGCTTGACAATATTTTACTTATTATTATTAAGAGGACTCTAACACAGAATCACTTTTTAACAAGAAAGATAGTGTGTTGGTATTTCTGCTCACTTAAAAACAGATTATATAGTAATTTTAGCAAAAAATGATCTACCACTTATTTGCTTAATATTAATATTGTTTAAACACATGCATGCAAAGGCTTTAAAATAGACTTTCTGAAGCTAACCAAAGGAAGTCTGAAGTATAATGTAAATACTTCTTCCAAATTTCTCTTTCATTTATGATTTGTCTAGGGAAAACAATGTAACTATCTTTGCATGATCCATCAATTCATGTACTGCATTTCATAAACCTGGCTTGAACCAATAAATGCCAGATCTTACAATACATTTTTCACTTTCCTATTTATTCCTCTTAACACAATGACTAAAAAAAGTTGGTCCAAGTGGCCAATGTGACAAGCAGTAACTACAGTAGTTGGAACCTATGACAAAACATCTTATATGATTATTATTTCTTTAACTTGTTGTATGCATTTAAGAAAACCAGCCAGGGAGAACTGCATCTTTTTCCAAAGTCAAAGCGCCTACAAATTTTTTATGGATAATGAAATAGCATCCACATTTATCCTGTCCAGTTCTAGCCACCTCAGTTATTTGCTTAATGAGACTCAATTTCAATAAGCAGACAGTGGTGTAAGCAGCAAGTACATTACCAATTAAACCTTTGTTAATGTATTAAAGATATGCCTCTTTGGGGGTAAGGTATGTGCATGAGTATTTTAGCTTATAAAAAATTAAATTGTTTGAAATAAAACCCAAAGCCACAATGAACCTTCAGTGCTTGCTTTGCCCACCCTTGCCAAATGTAGCTAAGTAGTAATTAGTCTTTAATTGCATAATTAGTAATGTGTCTGAACCTATTATCACATGATTGCTGAAATGCAGTGTGTCTACAAGGAACCCCTATGGGAAAACTATTGAAATCTTCATAACCTGCTTATCAGACAAGTCAAGAAAAACATTCAGTTCCTAATTAAACACAGTTATACAAACAGTTATTTTATGTACAGTGTTTCACTGGGGGCACTATAAAAACTATTAAAAAAAGAAAGCTAAAATAACAGCAATAAAGTATCAATAGATAAAATATACAATAAAGGTATTACATCAAGCTTATTTAAAATGACAAGTAACAGCGTTACCTGAGAATTGTACCTTATTTGGTATGAAATCTGCCTCTGCACTTAAGAAATACTTAAAGTATTGAGTAAATAGTAAACATGTTTTTTCTATAGAGAAGCTCACAGAATATACCATGTATTATGGTTATCCATTCATTGCTAAATGCCTAGCATAAAAATACATATAAGGAAAAAAGCTTTCTCTGTAAAAAGTATAATAATTGGATGCAAAATGTTTAAAAAAAAAATAAATGTGCATCTTTCTGCATGCCTAGCAGATACAGGTATGGTATAAAGTGATATATTCAAAGCTACTCCGAACCAAATATGTACACCTGACCTAATAAATAACCTTACAGCTCATTATTACCTTACTTAAATAATTATTCCATTGCCCCAACAAGTGATTTATTCTAACTAACCACTGTCATGTGCCCATATATCAGAATTAGGTCTTTTTTTTTTCACTGAGCTAGAAACATTTTACACTTGGCACAGATAGAAACCACAATTAGAGTCTTCACATTAAATAAAAAATATTGATTTTAATTAGTCTAATTAAATTAGCTCACTGTTAAAGAAAAAAAAAAAAAGACAACCAACTCATTCATTACTCTTACATGCTACCGTGGTATGTGATTAAGAAGACAGAATGATAATGCATCCAATTAATTATCACCAAAATAAAACCATTATGAAGTGTTAGAAAAATTCTATTTATAAATTAAAGTAAAACGTATTATGACATATCACTATAGATGAGTGCAATTTTTCTATTTGAATTTCATAAGCTGACAGAGAAATTCATTGATAATATAAACAAGATGGTTGTTATATTTTAAAATAATAAATGAAAGATCCTGGGTATATAAGACAGTGATCTGAAGCAAAGTTTAACAACAAAGACACGTAAAATTTTTGTTAAAATCATATACATAAATTATACTATATATGCATATAAATATACATAAATAACTTACATCAAGTTTCATTGTTAAATTTGTCTTCTGAATGGCCCTGACAAGAGTGGCAACATCAATCTTCAAGTCCCGATTTTGCACATGGAGACTCTGTATAACCTCTTCATAATGTTCATTTTTTGACTTGAAAAGCTTTTTTGAAAAATAAAAAAAAAAAGATTATACACTAACAATCATTAATATCAGGTCCAATTTCTTTTAAATAAATGTAAATTAATTCACCAAATGCTCCACATACAAATATAGCTCTTTAGTCCTTTCAATTGTTTAAATGCAATACACATAAGTCAATACAAGAAATATAATTACAAGTTGAATGCCCTATTAAATACTCAACAGTCATACTGAAACATTTTTGAAACAGCATTGTTTCATTATGAACTTAAAACACCCAACACAGAGAATTACATTATCCTTAAATTGGAGGTTCCAGCATGCCTGGTTCCATCCCACTTTTACATATCATTTGACTGGAAATGAACACAACCTCTGGGTGTGAATGTATTAAAAGTTCCACACAGCTTCTTCAAAGAGAACCTGTCCAGGCAAGTGGGTCATCTAGGGCCTCATGTATAACGGCATACGTAGAACTCACACTAGAACATGGCGTAAGCACAAAAGAGGGAATGTGCATTCAAACAGAAAAATCCAGATGCATAAATCTGTGCGTACGCAAACTTATATGTTCTTCCGCTACATAAATCCCGGTCAGCGTGAAAAGTAACGCACGTGCACGCGCACGCGCCTGCTGTCCCGCTCCAACTCCTCCCAGAATTATGCCTCTTTAAATATGCAAATCAATATAAATAGCACTTAAGCTCAGCCTTCTGTGAAATGACAATGGGAAAAACACGGGGGAAAATATAAGAAATTCAGCGAATACGAAGTAGAGGCAAGGAAAAATGTACTATTTTTTGGAGAAACTCGAAAGCTCAAGGCCGCGCAGTGCCCGAAATAAAAAAGAAGTCACATATCAAAGTCGCCGTGAAAAGGTGAGTCGTAGCCCACCGTCTGAGTGTCATATGAAAGCTTATTAGGGTACAGACAAAAAAAAAATAGGCACACAGTGGGGGGAAAAAAGCACGAAATTTCAACTTTAATCTTGAAATTTCCACTTCAATCACGTAGTTTATTTTGTCATTAAAGTAGAACATCATAAACTTCATCTTAAAATCATTTAATTTACTAGTTTCTCAATCCCATCATAACTAAAGTAGCCCATTAAATGCTTTGTTTTCTATTTGATCTTCTATGTGCTCTATGTGAGTGAATCACTACGTTGTACTGGGCTTTCTCTTCCTCCGAAAGGACACAGAATCCATTACATTCGTGATATTACAGCTCTCTAAAATACTGAGATGTATATGTGATATTATTTTCATGATGATAGGAGTTAAATCTTATTATTAAACATGGGAACACGGTTGCGCAGTGATTGTTCATGTCTCACGCAAGATGCTTGCTGCGCCATCCGCATCCTTCAATGAAATACTTTATTACAGAAGTACTGTCTCTTTCAAATGTACTAATGTCCAATTCTTGTCCTTACTTTTCTTTCTCCAAATACCCAATCGCAACACAATCAGCTCTGCAATGGACATTAACCAATCTGTAAGCTTAGAACGAGATTCTTCAAAACTTTTAAGGAACATTGAAATATCTTCGCAGTACATGTTTAAATATTCTATCCATCTATCCTTCCAGTGTCACGCCAGCACAAGCATGAATACAGCGTGAGGCAGGAACAATTCGTGAACGGAGTGCCAGCAGCTCGCTAGCGCTGCAGCACTGTGTCTTGGCATGTTTAATTATTAACAATATAGATTACTGCAGTGGGCTGGCACCCTGCCCAGGGTTTGTTTCCTGCCTTGCGCCCTCTGTTGGCTGGGATTGGCTCCAATATAGATTATTTAAATGAAGTTAAAAGTTTTATCTCTTTAATATAATAAACATATTTTGTTGCATTTCATCTTAAAAATGATATTGTCATCACATGTAAATGCGCACTTTATAAAATGGCTCAGGTTGTGCAATATTATAACTGTAGTGCAAGATTACAGTGAGGTAATTCTAGTTATAAGTGCAAACAGTTCTACAAGGAGCACTTGATTGAGTGCGTTTATAGTTCTTGGGATGAAACTGTTTCTGAACTGCAAGGCTCGTACAGGAAAGGCTTTGAAACGTTTGCCATGTGAAAGCAGTTCAATAGGCAGCATGTGTTTGATGCTGTATATCGATAATTCTCTTTCTAAGATTCTGTATGTCTTTGATTCCCCACTCAGATACAGTGATATAAATACTCTGAGTGGTGCAGTGAGAGTAATATGGAAAAAGATGATTCACTGTGGCAACCCCTAACAGGAGGAGCTGAAAGAAGAAGAAGAAGGTGCAATGAGAGTAACAACACTAAAGCAGTTATGGTATCTGGAATAGTTTGGCCGTTCCGTGGACCATTATATTGTTACTGGTTAATTACAATCAGATGCATTAAACTAATAAACAATATGCGCTTAAATTCAGTGTATTTATAAAGCCGCGTCAGGAATGTGGATCTGAAAAAGAAAGGATAACCACACAGGAACAGTAGCACTGCTTTGACGCTGGGTGTCGCCAGTCTGCAAAACCCGAGCAGAGAACTTGCGTACGCCGGGGTATGAGCTACTATGGAAATGTGCGTGGCTTTACGCCAAGTTTAGATTTTATACATCGCGATCTGAACGAGGAAATGTTCTTACGCAACATTCTGTTTCTGTTTGTACATGAGGCCCCTGGATACCAGGCACTTAATAACAAACTTAACTCCCAAAGCTGGCTCTAGGGGCAGATTCTGATATCCCAATTCTGTTTAAAGTTCTCTGTGATTGTCATTAAAAGACTGCACTTTGTCTGCTTCTAAGACAATGAAAAATCCTGTCAGTAGAACAACTTCACACAATATATTTCTAGATCACTGAGGATCACGAGGCTCCCCACTTCCCTCCGTGACCTGCACCATCACAAGGCACTACCACAGTGTTCAGGATGCCACAAGAAACTTAACAGTGCAAGATGCCAGTTGAGTGCATATGGCAGATGCAGCCAGTCAGTGAGTAAGACATGGGACCTCTCCTTAGATATCTCCTTTACAGTTACAGTCAAATTGTTTCATCATGCCTTTCTATTTTCTGCAATGTGCGTCAAGTCAGCAGCCAACAGAGACACAGACATTGTGTAAAAGTGAATTTTGGCTCAGGTTGCCAAAATGAGTATTTCCTACATTGAAATGGATTTTTAACAGCAGTAACATTAAAGGCACTACAGCAACAAAAGAAAAACTAGAAATATGTCAGTTATTTTCATTTGTTATTAAAGTGAAATTTACTACAATGGATTCGTAGAGTTTCTACCATCAAACAGCAGTAAGTTTGGGTTAAAGAATGAATCACAATAGGAGCAGAGTGATATTTTTAGAGTAACTGAAACTGATTTAAAAATATCTTCTTAGTACAACATGAAAGAGTAGACTAGTGAGGGGTGGGTTTAAGCAACAGAAGACTGTCTAATGAGGAAGAAAGCTAACAATTAGGACATATAAACTAGATAACACTGGTAGTGATATTCAGAAATAGATCTATAAAATACCACTGTTATCCATACTGTGTCGGCAGAAAACCAATGTCAAAATGAGTATGACATAAAACATACAACTGTGTTTTTATTATTCAAATTATATTAAATAGTGACATTGATTCTGATAGCTCAAGTTCCCTCGATTTTTATCAGGGTAAACAGAATGAAAGTGATGAGGATAGTTATAATGATGAGGGCTGTGATAAAAAAAGAGGGCTAAAAGAAAGAAAAAAAAAACTTTATTCATTAGGAAATGTGATGACATAATATTTTATACCAAGCAAGGCACTTGGAGTCCACAACCTACTCTCAGGTGTTATACTGTACAGCGAGAAGCTTTCGAATGGGGCAACAAATAAAGCCATCAAAACATTTATGTCACTTAGTGTCAAAGCACCCAAAATAAAAAAGTGAAAAAAGAGTTTCTTCCCTGATGTAAATACTGTAACACACACTTGCTTTGAACATCTGGAAGAGGACACAGCTAAAAGATATACAATATTTGATCTTTCACACAATAGTGTAATGCATTCATTTAACAATATAACTGGCACCCATGAAGCACAGCTGTTATAAAGAATTGCTAAATCACACGTGGATGGTAACATAATTTGCTAGTGCACTTCTACTATTTAAGAAGATTTATGTCAGGATCTGCTGCATGCCCTATGGGTACCAACTAACAACCATACCTGAAAATTTTAAAGTAGTAATTTTAAAAACAACTACTTTGGACAAATGTGATTTCTGTTTATATGTTTAGGGTTTGCACATATAGATAGGAAATTATGACCAGTCAGTGTTACAGGTTCAATTTTAATGAAAACTAACTTTTACCTTAGCATTAAGTTTATACATTCTGCTAGAGACTAAACCATCTCAAAATGATTTTACCTATTTTTGTTTTTCATACATGGCTCATATATGTATTGTCAAAATTAAATCACGAAGCCAGTTCAGGATGAGAAGAATACCTCTGTTGACACATACAGTACATGGGGTCACTCTGTACATGGAAAGATACTACTGACTTGCAGACGCTGGTTGCACTTCTTAAATACACTTGCCAATTGCAGAAGTGCACGACTAGTTTCATTTTTCATGTTCTTGCTATTTACTGTGTCACACACGTGCACATCGGAGACAGTTTATAGGCTCAAATAAATATAATTCCCTGCTGGACCAGGGGATGGAGCCGTCTTCTAAATCTTTCTCCTTCTCCCCTATAGAGCAGAACAAGATCCCGCTCACTAACCACTCTTGTGACCCTTAGGGGTTTGACAACACTTCTTCACCCAGGTATCCAGAACCCGTCTCCCAAAGACATCACTTCCTCGTTTGGTCATCCGGAATGCACATTTTGATGACATCACTTCCTTTTCTGGTCATCAGGATTCCAGCCTTCAAAAATCATCATTTCCTTAATCCCACCTCTTCCTGTCAGTTTTATATATTTGACAGCCATTTCGTAAAGATCCTCAGTCCTGTTGTGAACTCTAGTCCGTGAAGATGTGTAACCATATCTTTTCACTTGTTTGCCAAGTATATGGGGTGGAATCCCCAAATCATTATATTGATTCCTTGTCTCTTTTCACAACTGATAAACAGCACCCTTGGAGTAAGGATTCTCCTACAATAGATTATACTGGTTTTCTTATCCTACTTGCCCTTATGCTAAAGTAGCAGCAGGACTGGGTCACAGTTCAAGAGGCTTTAATTAAAATGAATTCTATGAGTGCTAAAGACAAAATCTAACAGCTAATAAGGATAGAAGTCATTCAATAAAATCAAAATACAATCAATTTCTGAAAATCATATTTACCAGTAATAATTAACTCTTAAAGTGTCTTCCTTGAATGGAAGATGAGCCACATAATAGTGAAAGCCACAAGGAAAGAAAGATGACCCTGAAAATATGGAGTGTGCTATAGACCCCATAACACAGATAGAACTGTGCCAATATACAATTTTACAACAACATCAAAAGATGAAGTCAGAAGAAATGTTATAGAGATGGAGGACCTTAAGTACTCAGATTGCAAGTGGAGAAAGTCTATGAATAGTGCAACACAGAAACAAAATGTTATAAATGAAACCAATGATTTTTTTCTTTCTTTAAGCCTAGCATGTCAAAACACAACCAGGGGAGAACCCTGCATAAGTTTAATGTTCTGTAATAATCAGGAAAAAAACTCATGGAGTACAAGTAATTGAACCCTTGGGATCTGGGGATCATGGTGTAAGGTTTACGGTATTTTGGCATATAAAAAAATAAAAGCATTTCATTTTAGTTTTTGAGCAGACAAGTAGACATACTGGAACCAGCTTTTAAGTATGGAGACAGCTGAGGAGCAGTGGGACAGGTATATTATATACAAGTTCACACCAAAATTTTGAAAAGATGAAATGTAAGAGAACTCCTCAGCAGATAATTGAGAAGGTAAGGAAGAAATTATAAAGAAAAAGCAGTCGTTTAACACATACAATTAGATCAACTCTGCCACTCACTGGTTTATATGCAATCCAACAGCTAAAAAAAAAAAAGGACATTAGAAATACCAAGAAACAGAGAGAGACATCACTAAAATGTAAAACTAGAGCATAAGAGGTTTAAGTGTTTGTACAGTGTGACAGATAGGGGGTGCTGTCGTCCACTTGAACCCTCAGATCAGACGCCAGGCACCAGATAAAAGTCCAAATAATGGATTTATTATAATAATAATATGCAAAAAGCACCCTCCTCTCCACAATATCCATATAACATCACCAAGACAATAAACCAATAATCAGTCCTCCAATCTCCCAGATGCGTTGTAGGACGCACTTCCGGGTTGTAGGCAAAAGTCTCGCGGCTCGTCCCTGCAGCGTTCTAGGGGCCCCTGTGGTATCCAGCAGGGCTGTGGATGAAAACTCTAATGTCCATAATTCACTGCTGGCATTGGTGGCACCTCCATGCTGCAGGGAGGGCTCCACCTGGCGGCCTGGGGGTAATGGCCGGCCATAGTCCACAACAGTAAAAGGAAGGCCAAAGAGAAGGTGATGATGTAAGTGTAGGAATTGTGAAATGAATGAAATGTACAGAAAATTAGATATGAATACACTACTTTAACTCCATTGTTTTGGTATGCTCTCTGTTATAAACTCTACACTACATATCCACAAAAGTTCCACTAGACGTAGATCTAGACTTTGGCTTAAAAAAAATTCTGCTTCAAGCATTCTCTGATTTGTGTGTTCATGCTGCAGAAAGACTCACTTTCTCTTGAAAGTCACATTTGGATACTCCTCCTATAGAATTTGCTGAAATAATACAAAATTCACTATTTAATCAAAGATGGGAAGTTGTCCTGGTCCTGTAGCAAGCAAACAAGCCCAAACCATATTGCCACGAGTGTATTTCACTTTTGGGATGAAATTCTTGTGCTGGAATGAATGCAGTGTTTGGTTTTCGACCACTGTAATGTTTCTCATTTTAGACAAAAATTTCTAATTTAAACACCTTTGTCCAAATGAATTTAAGAACCCTTCTGACTTTGAACAGGAAAAGATATTCTTTGAGAATTTTGTCCTTACTATCCTCTCACGCACACTATTTTTGTTCAGTGCTTGTATTACAGTAGACTCATGAACATTGACATTATCCAGTGACATGGAAGCCTGCACACCATTAGACACTCATTGTCGTTCTCTCCTAGACTATCATATGCCTTGAACATGGTGTAAATTTCGTAGAATTAGCACTAGGGAGCGTAGGAATGGTGCTGAATTTTCTCCATCTGTACACTTTGTCTCTAACAGTAAATTGGGGAATCCTGATCTATACTAATAAAAGGCAAAGCCCTCACTCACTCACTCACTGACTCACTGACTCATCACTAATTCTCCAACTTCCCGTGTAGGTAGAAGGCTGAAATTTGGCAGGCATATTCCTTACTTACAAAAGTTGGGCAGGTTTCATTTCGAAATTCTACGCATAAGGGTCATAACTGGAAGCTATTTTTCCCCATATAATGTAATGGAGTCTTGAGTTGGAGATGGCCGTGGGGGGCGGAGTTTCGTGTGACATCATCACGCCTCCTACGTAAATACGTAGAGAACAAGGAAGAACTCCAAACAGCGATGAGCACAAAACGCCATTTCACAATTGAGAAGGCAGAAAAACATTATGAAGCAAATGATGCATACAAGCATATTCATAAGTACAGCTACTGCGGAAACAAAGCACGGCGTGAACCGTAAGTTTATATTAAATTAAGTTCATAGACAGGCTGCCACTAGCGTTTGTAATTTAGTGCCTGCCCATATAAGGCCGTCCATCAGCGGCAATCCAATACAAACACTGCCGGTAAATGTTCACGGGTGAAGGACTGTGCTTATGCAGAGGAAGATGAGATGGTCAGGGTGGTGTTTGGCACAAACTCATTGAAACTGCGAGAGAAACTTTTAAGTGCGGGTCTTAGCTGACATTACACGAGATGGCACCAGTACAGCTGGGAACCTTCGATGCAAGAACACCAAGCGGCTCACGTGAACTGACGCAATGCGCAGACAAAAGCAACAGTTCCAAAGAGTGCTGAACAAAACCGAATTACACAATTGAGAAGGCAGCAAAAAATATGAAGCGCCTTATACATACAATCATATTCATAAGTGCAGCTACTGCGGAAACAAAGCACACGGTGGAAAAAGTGAATGTCCTGCTAAAGGAAGACAGTGAAAAAAAAACGTGCATGCAGTTTGTCACATCACAGATAAAAGGAAGACGAGCTGTTTATTGATGCAGTAAGGAACTAATCGATGAATGAAACCTCTTATCTTTACAACGATTGACAAACACGGAATGTAACTTGAACACATCCTACAAATACGAGCCTGATTGAAAGAAATAATGATAATCAAATCCTTGATGACAGCAACATTCAATAACACTCACAAAACAATTACTGTATATTGACAATCATGTTACGTTATTTTTAAAATGTTCCCTTTTCTTTTCATAACTTCTACTTCTCCACTCGTACGGTATATATATATATATATATATGTATATATATACCCGATCTACAATACATACTTTAGCATAGACAAGCCACACGCTGTGGCTAATTGTAGAGTCTTACGCCTCTAACGCCGACATTCGAGGTTCGATTCCCGAGAGGGGGTGTACTGACTATGTACGCGCGCTACCTGATTCATTTTACCTTCGCATCTCCTTGGTTTGGGACGTATGAAAAAATATTAGGTTAACGCAGAATCATGTTACACTATTTTTAAAATTTTCCCTTTCTTAGCACAAGCACAGCTGAGAAGCTTCGATGCATGTACTCCATAACGCGTTAAAAAAATAACGCATTTAATCACACTTTCAATTCCAAGCAAACGGAACTTTTGTCAATGCATGATTTCCTGGTACATCCATTACACTGATGCACACATCACAGCTACAAAAATGTTAGAGTCGGAATAAAGCGCGTTCCTACGACTGATCATTTCGACTACCGAGCGAAGCCTTGATAAAAGCATGGTTTTGTGCACACTGAAAAGCAAGCAAAATTAGATGCATTACAGAAAGCGGACTTTGTGGCTCTTACTGGGGATCATTGGACTTCCGTGACCGTTAGTAATTCTAAATACATCTAATTACAAAATGTTCAATGATCACACTGTTTTAGCCTAATGTACAAAATAATTTTGGCTAATGTTACTCAGAGTTTAAAGAGTAAGCTGGTCAAATTACCTTTTATGTTTCTGACTTATTTTTTAAGAAGAAAACTGCACTTTATGTTGAAATTTTGGTTATTATTATTTAAAGACAATACTATTCTGAAAATGTACTTAAAGTACTTAAACTACCACTTTATTTTTAAGTCTGCCCAATTTTAACCAGGGATGATATTTTTGTTTCTGTTTTGAATTCAAATGCAGTTTAAAAGCTTTTTTTCAGAAATTAAAACAGCTTCAGTTTACAATATTCATGTCCATGTCTATTATTTGATTCTGTAAGCCCACTAAAACCGTTTTAAATTAAAAAAAAACATTTGCGATTTGGGGCAAATTTACGTGCGATTACATACGATTAATCAAGATTAATTCTTACACAGCCTCTAATTAATTGGATTAATTTTTTAATCGAGTCCCACCTAATATATATATATGTAGATATATATATGTAGATTTGTATATATATGTGTATATACAGTATATATGTAGATATGTATATGTTGTATATACAGTATGTATATATGTGTGTATATATACAGTATGTGTATATATGTATATGTATATATATATATATATATATATATATATATGTATGTATATATATATATATATATATATATATATATATATATATATATATATATATATATATATATATATATATATATATATATATATATATATATGCCAGCAACACTCATGACAATGACAAAACAATTACATTGTCAATCATCTTACGTTATTTTTAAAATGTTTGCTTTTCTTTTTCATAACTTTAACACACTACTTCTTCGCTGCGAAGCGCGGGTATTCTGCTAGTGTTTTAATAAAATTTAGAGTTCTTCAGAAATTACCTTTGATTAAGAAATGGCATGAATTCACAAACCTTCAGTAGCTGTGAAGTAACAGTAGTAATAAAGACTCAGGGCTATGGTTTTTAAATAGGGAAGGGCAACCCAAACTCACACCCGATTGTTTTCATTGACTGACACTCCTGACTCTTAAATATGACCGTAACTGAAATGATAATCCTAGAGGTTTGTACACTTTTTCCAACAAATACATTTAATGTTTTATTATTTTCATCCATGAATCAACCCTCTTAGCATTACATTTTATCTCAAAATATATGTATAAAAGTATTGCATTTTTTTGGCTTGAAAATTGACATTTTTATTAAATCTCATCTTTCTACTGTAAATGTACAAAACACTAAAAGTACAAGTCATAAGTGTAGAAAGTATTATAATGATACAAAAAATAATAATAATATGAATGGCTGCACATGTGCAAGTGTTTCCCATGGACTGTTTCAATTTCACTGCCTGAAGAGGAATTCACCTTGTTATCACTGCTGACAAGAGGCATTTCTTACAAGACACCATTACAAGGTTAGGAGAAGCAGCATCTACACTATTATTCGAGCAACCCTGGGCCTCCTTACCCAAGACACGCCTATACCACTGCCCGAGTAACATTTGCTGCAAACTCTGCTAGCACTTTTACAGCCCGAGTAATCCTCGGGTCTTACACAACACATGCCTATACAGTTGCCGGAGTGATACTTGGGACTAACACTTTTGGCACTGTTTTTACAGCCCAAGTGATTCTTGGGTCTAACACTAATGAAGTTAATGAAAAAGTATAATGCTGCATGTTTTACTTGCTTTCTTTTTGTGCTCTTGTTCTCATTCATTCATTGTAAAATAAACACACCTTTAATCAGACTTAACTTTCATTCAGTGTATATGTCGTGGTCTTTCCATCTCAATGCTCATTACAGTATTATTCTTTATGTTGTTGTGAAGTGGCCAGGGTTAATGTATGACTCTAAAGTACCTCAGCAGAGTGGGAAAAACGTTTATTTGAACATCCCTTAGAATATTATTGGTATTATTATCTTTGTGGTGAAGCCTTAGCTAGGAGTACCAGAAAACCACAAACTGTCATTATGATTTCCAAGGAAACTATAAAACACCTTCATGTGTGCCATTATGTGACACAGGGTGCTACAAAATCATGTCTTCATTCTGAAATGTGAACTTCTACTCCTTGCTGAAATTGAGCCTAGGATGCTATATAACTATTTCTTACATCCAACTCTGGGGATAAGACAAATTCTTATCCTACTCAGACATTTAGTGTAATTCCTAGGTGTAGTTCTAAGATTTTTGATAAATTCTGGCACTGGTCACATTTTTCATCAAATTTAGGCAAAACAAACTTTCCTAAAAAGATGTTGAAAATCCAGTTGCATCTCTCACATAATTTAATAATTCACTGCAAAACTATTTGTTAGTGTACTAGATAGATAGATACTACAGTTCTACTATGAAGCATATCAAACACTAACCACTATGTCATTATTTTGAAAATAGCTCAAGAAGAAAACAGGTACAAGCATCAAACAGGAAATTGCCTTTTCTCTTTTAATGGACAGGTACAGTACTTTGAGTGATTTAATGATTAATTTAAAAAAAACTAACACTATGTGTTTATTAATTTTTTTTTTTTTTTTAGATAATGACCTTTAGTAATCTTCTAATTAAAAAGTGTAAAGGAGCTTATACATTACTGTCCCTTTTTCCATTAGTTTAATTGTATGCATTGTGTGTGAATTTATGCATGCACGTACACTTTATATAAATATATATATAGAAAGAGAGAATTAACTATAGCATATCAGAAATAGGTTGTTTAATTATAGTGCATACGCATTTGCATCCTTGGATAAATTAGGGCCTGTAGTATGCTGTGCCATAGCATGTTATTAACTTTTGTCCCCCTTGGGAACCAGCAGTACATTTAAACCATAAGTAAAGAGCAGAATAAAATATGTGTTCTTAAGCCCTGCCATAGAAACCCCGGTAAGATTTTTGTTTCTCTAAGACTAGTGAGGATACTGTGGCATAGCTGGAATATGGCTTACTCTTGAGAATAAACTGTGCAATATAAAAGACCATGAAAAATATCCTTCTCGTCTAATATATTTGTCACAATTAATGTCATCAGATCTTCAACAAATACTTTATATTGGATAAAAAGCAACTATACTGTATTTCCATGCACTGATGGTAAGGAAGGCTATGATACTTAAAGTCACTTGTGCCAAATGTAACTTTTTCCCATAATTCCATCTGATAAAATAACTGCTAATGCTACATTTAGCAGCAATAACAAGCTTGATTTTTGATTTTTTTTTTTTTTTAATGTTGTTAGCCTGGGTCATTCGACCTTGCATAAATGATACAGCTCTTTTGACAAGTGTTGGTTATTAAGGATGAAAAGATTTTTGACGATTTTTTTTGCTTTTAACTATAGATGAAACAACAAAACAGGAAATCCTTCAGCTCATATTTTCTTTAATTATTGCAATTATTTTATTATTTCTAGCTCCATAACCATGAGGTAAAGCTATAACTTTCAACAACTGAGCAATATATCTCAATCTGCAGTTTAGTGGAATTCTAGCACAAATGTAAGCCATTATAGTCTAAAAGAAATGCACAACTAACTCCAAAATGTTTCAGGAACTTTTATACTCATGGCATGAAGTGGTTCAGAAAGTAATGTGCTACTATTTTCACATTCCTGTGGTAACAGTCAGTGGTAGTCAAATTTTCAGTCATCGTAGCCAGCCAAAATCATACCGGATTGTTAATCAAAAAGTTCAAACAGCCAACCTTGGTTATCCCTTTAATTGGGTTGAAATGACAGTTAGAGAGTTTTGTCTTGGATTAAAAACGTGGCAGATTTTAAAAAGGCAAGCCCAAGATGAAGAAACAAAGCCAACAATCTTCAAAGAAAAATCCAAACAAAAAAGTCAAAAGAAGATACGCCATGGAAACAAAATAACTAACCCAAATTGCTAACCAAAATCCAAAAACCATGCAGAAAGCAGCAGTACAGAAATGTCATCCATCCATCCATTGTCAAACCCGCTGAATCCGAATAGGGTCACGGGGGTCTGCCGGAGCCAATCCCAGCCAACACAGGGCACAAGGCAGGAACCAATCCTGGGCAGGGTGCCAACCCACCGCAGGACACACACAAACACACCCACACACCAAGCACACACTAGGGCCAATTTAGAATCGCCAATCCACCTAACCTGCATGTCTTTGGATTGTGGGAGGAAACCGGAGTGCCCGGAGGAAACCCACGCAGACACGGGGAGAACATGCAAACTCCACGCAGGGAGGACCCGGGAAGTGAACCTGGGTCTCCTAACTGCGAGGCAGCAGCGCTACCACTGCGCCACCGTGCCGCCCAGAAATGTCATGCATTTTTTTAATTTTTTGTTTTAATTTTAAATTAAATGAAAACAGATCCTTACAATATTTCTCTCTTTGAATGTCACCATTATACTAAGACCTATTAAAACATCACACCAAATTCATTGTGAAAATATGAAATGATGCAAAAAAAGAAAATCAACACACAATTCTTTTTTCATGAGAGTACATATATAATACTAGATTACACATAATGAATAAATGCCCTTATAACCTAGAACTTTCAAATATGTACCTGATTTCTATATGTTGCAGCTTTTCTGCATTTATGTTAGTTTTGCAATAACCTGCTGCAGTTTCACTTTCCCAACCCACATGAGTTCACAACAGTACCTAAAATCACCCATGCCCACTGGTCTTTGCACCCAACAATCCACAAACTTGCTTAAGTTTGTATTCGTGCGTAAATTCAACCTAAATCCATACAAAATATTTTCACTTCTGTTTGTTGTTACTTAATAATGAACAAAATAAAAGTCCTCAGTCCTTTGCAATAACATCAAAGTCATATGTTCTGACCCCAGGCAAGACACTGCCCGTATGGAGACAGTAAATCAAGTTATCATGGGTTCACAAAGGTTTCCTCCCACATTCTAAAAATACACAAATTAGGGCTGATTTGCGAAACTAACATAGCCTGCAATGAGTGAGTATGTATGACCTGCAGACTGGTACTTCTTCGAGCATTACTTCTTGTGTGGTAACATTTTCTATATAAAGAAAACAAGACCAAATATTAAAATAATGCTAAAGTGTCGGGTGTGCTATTTTTATAGTGTATATATAGCACATTCAACTTACAAATGAAATAAATCAGAAAAATTTTAAGTGAACTAATATACCTCTGTCTATTAGTGATTAGTATTAAATTGCATTCAATCAACGTCTGCAATATAAAAATACAAGATTTAATTAAAAACATTTTGGACTATTATGTTGTTTTTCAAATCTAAATTGGCAAATATTCTAAGTAGTACTGTATTTCAAAGCAAAGTGGTTCTTTATAAGTGTAATTGTTGCTAATGAGTTACTTCAAACTATGAAACATTTCCCCACTTACACATGTTTGCTTACTCTTCAGCAAATTAGGAAATAATAATTTATTAATTTAGTTACTCCAATTTAGTTTATTTTTGTACAGCTCTCATAACTGAGTGCAGGATCAAATCCACAGGTAAAATGAAATGACAAACTTAATTAACAAAATATATATTATACAATGAACATAAAGATGCAGATTTATTTAAACACATTGTAAAAGAAAGCAGTCCCAAACATAAATGGAATCTCAATTCTCAAGATACCTTATAAAATTACACTAATTATACTCAAGAAGGTTTAAAAATGGGCTACTTAAGATGTTGAGTATGCACAAAGTAAACTCTTCTGTAAATGTTCAAACACTGTTAGCTTGAATAATGTATTTTAGTGACTATTAAAGTAAGCAGCTATTCATTACATCTATTTTTTTATTCAAAAGGGTGTTCCATACTTGAATTACATGATCATATTGTTCCCTCTATAGTACATTTTACACAAACGCACACTGCTTATGGTTTACAAAGCCTTAAATAATCTTGCTCCGTCCTATATCTCGGAATGCCTTTCACCTTACACTCTAATATGTAACCTTAGATCTTCAAATGACTGCTTAGAATTCCAAGAGCTAAACTTAAAAGAGGTGGTGAGGCAGCCTTCTGCTGTTATGCACCTAAAATCTGGAATAGTTTACCAATAGAAAATTCACCAGGTTAATACGGCGGAGCACAACTCATTACTTTAACATGGCTTTCTCATAGCTTCATTTTAGTGTAACCCTGATATTCTGTATATGCATTTAATTTTTTTTTTTTTTTTTCACAGCTTCAAAATCCGTACTAACCCCAACTTTCTCTGCTGTTCTTTTTCCGGTTTTCTGTGGTGGTGATCTGTGCCACCACCACCTGATCAAACCAATGTGCAGTCCTTACATTGATGGGTTAAAGGCCAGAGGTCCACATGACCATTATCGTCTAAGTCTTCCACGTGAAGCCTGAAAACCATGCGAACTGATTTAGATCATTTTGGTTATGCACCTAATGGGGGCTGGGAGGTCTCATGGCCTTGGAACTCCTGCAGATTTTGTTTTCTCCAGTCCTCTGGAGATTTTTTTTTGTTTGTTTTTTCTGTCCTTCTGTGGCCATCGGACTTTACTTTATTCTTTTCAAATTAATATTGCCTAATTTTTATTTTTTTTTCTTTCTTCATCTTGTAAAGTACTTTGAGCTACATCATTTGTATAAAAACATGCTATACAAATAAATGTTGTTGTTGTTGTTGTTGCATACAGCCTATTTCCCAGACAATCATGAATGCCCTATACTCCTAACTAATATATGAATTTCTCCGTTTGGTATTATATTAAACAAAGTTTTAGACTCCTTTTGTATTCTACATAAAGAACATTACCAAAACACAATCCAATAAAATCACAAACATAATATATTCCAAAGAAAACCCTTGAAACTCAGCACTCAACTCCTATCTGCCTCAATGAGGTATACAACAAGAGAGGCTCCACAAAAGGCATATTTTTCTGTATATAGAAGTGATGGGTGCTAGTATTACAGTGTGAACTTCAAAGAAATGGAAGGCTGTGCATGTAGTGCAACAGGAAGAAATATGTAGAGAAGGGGGGTGATTACTGCAGGTCAGGGTGGAGATCAAAAAGCATGACCATCGAGGTGTGCTGTAGGGGGATTCACATATTAGTCCCTCATTAAGGCACATGGATACCTAGGTATCATAGATGAACACCAAGGGTGCCATCAGGTCCTACACCGTGAATTAAAATTACAGGTTGTATCCATTAAAGTTGAAACGTCTAGTACATGAAATGTTGGGTAATACACTCTGAATCTCTGAGGTGGAATCAGTACTGTAAAGCTCCAGTGAAGGAGTATTAATGGTTGGGGAAAAAGTAAAAAAGTAAGTGAACCAAGCATCACTTTACAATAAGAGGCAGAGGCAGTAGAGAGAGCCTCTAGGTGGTTCTGGGTAAAAAGGGGAAAACAATGGAGAAGAAAATCAAACCAATAGGATATAGGACGAGGCATGATTGAACTTAGCTGGGTTGCCTGGATAAAGGTGTCTGATGTACAAAAGACCCGAAACATACAAGGACTCCAAGCAATATCACTGAAGTGTACCAGTTTATGCATTATAGTACCAAGCTGTTTAAAGAAGGCTGATCAAGCACATCAACCCCACCAGAAGTGGAAAAAGATAAAGAGGAAGTATGTATTCTCAAAAGGAAATAGGCCTTTAACGTACTCTTTAACATATAATAAATATAAACAGTGGCTGCATGCTTACCTTAGTTGATATCAAGCTACAATTCAAGGTTAAGAATAGTTTAATTTACTGTAGAATGCATGGCTAAAAACACTAATATATTTTTTATTTTTAAAATGTGTGTAATGTGTGTATTTCATTGGTAGTTTTAATTCATTAGAGAAAAACAAAAATTAACAACTTCCAAATGTTACTCTTCATAACAAACATAGCGACATAAATTATCCATATTCTCCTTAAATGTGTCGTTACGGCTTTTATTTTTTTATTGATATTGCAGAAGTGATCTTACAAAGCTTTATAAGGGGGGTGCCAGCTGGCAATTCCCCAAAGACTATTTTATTTTGAATATATTTATCTAGTTTTAACTCCTATCTCACTTGCCCTAAAAGAAAAAATAAATGAGACATCATGAGGTGGAATGGAAGCCATACCATATGTACTTCAGAACAGGTTTTTCACCTAAAGCTAAGCATGTTCAGGCCCTGCCAGTACTTAGATGGGTGACCATCTAGGAAAAGCTTGGGATGTAGCTGGAAGAGGGGTTGCGGAGGCTGTGCTGCAAAAATAGTGCCATCATTCGGCTGAGACATAAAACCAAGCTTCTGACTCTCTGTGGTTAAAAAAGATCAATGGGCATCCCTTCTAAAGAGTAGGGTGTATCCCGATGTCCAGGCCAAATTGCCCACCACTGCCTAATCATTATGCCCCCCTTAATTATCCAGCCTCTAATTGTCTCTCTCTCTCTCTCACCACTTCAAAACCTAACAGCTAATGTGTGGTGAGCGTACTGGTGCAAAAAATTGGTGGATGCTACATATTAGTGGTGGTTTTAGTGGCTCCCCACTAACCAAAGTGCTTTGAGTAGCAAGAAAAATTATTATATAAATGGAAAGAATTATTATTATTATTGTTAATAAAGGAGTGCAGTTGGAAGACTTACTGCATCAAGGCTTCGTGGACCTAGCACTGACTTAGTCACATGGAGTCTGAATACTCTCCTTACGTCCTCAAGAACTTTCCTCCAAATCCCAAAGACTGGAAATCAGCATGTTGCAGGTTCAAATTCAAGCATAATACTGTATAAGTTTAGGTAAATCTGTGATGAATCTGCCTTTTATCTATGGTTGGTTAATATGGATATGTCCACGATGGCCTTTTCCTCATTGTGACTATGAAATTAATTTTCTTTCAGGATGTGTCAAATATTTATGATTGTGTTTTTTAAATAAGCATGCTGGGCTTCTGCCTCTGTTATGTTTTTTCCGTTTGATGTTTTACTGTATGCAAGAAACAATTTTATAATGGGCGGTTTGTACACATTACACTCCAAACTGGGTAGGGGAGCTTTAAGTGGTGATTATGATTTATTTCAACCCTCTTTAAGAATTATTGCATTTATTACATTTTGATTGGACTGTGTTTTACCTGCTGTAATATGACATTTAAGACCAATGAAGAAAAAAAAAACTGAAATGGAGGAAACTGACTTGAAAATAGATGGATGGATGTTAGGCTCCACTGAAATACATTAATTTAGAATACATTTTTCCATGACAATAATCACCTCTAGTTTCATATATGGTATATCAGTTGCAAGAAATAATTTGTGAACTTGGAATCACCTGGATTTCTACATTAAAATGTGGGTTGTCATTTCTACTAGGTCACAATAAAAGAATATAAGCAATCTATTTAAACTAATAACATCCAAGTAAATTTACTAGTTCTTGTCAATACTGAATATTTCATTTAAACATTCAAAATTTAGGTTGGAAAAAGTATGTGAACCACTAGGCTTGGGGTTCTTAAACTTTTTAATCTAAGGACCAAATAAGAAAATCGATACCATACTAGGACCCAAGAAGAGAATTTTAACCATAATGATAACACAGCCATAAACAGACAAATAATGAAGACCATATAATAATAACAATAATAATAGTAAGTTTGTTTCCTTTCAAGCACATTTCTCACATGAATATTACTTAAACAGAACAGTATAAAGTAAATGTACTGGTACTGAAACAGTAACAATCATTTAAAACAGGGAATAGATTCCTGGGGCATGTCACGTCCAGTGTAAATGCAGAGTATAGGATTCAGTGAAGCTTAATATATATATATATATATATATATATATATATATATATATATATATATATATATATATATATATATATATATATATATATATATATATATATATATATATATATATATATATATAGATTCTTGGGATACAGATCTGATGATTTTTTGATGGACAAGATGAACAGTCAATTAGCTAAGTCACTTGATTTGTGGAGCGGGGCGGGGAATAAAAAAAAAAATAGAAAATAATTACTTAATGCAGTTTATTTACCTGGTTTTAAATAACATTTTTTAAAATAGCATTTTCATAAAGAGCTCCACTATTAACACTGCATACAGTATATCTAAAAGAGTTTGCAAATAGTAAAAACATATCCCTATATTCATTTAACTATTCAATAAATGTAGTATAAACGGATTCCTAAAAAATGTATGCATCATCTGTATTTTATGCAGGGGATAGTTCAAATATTTCATCAAGAAGTATTCTGTCTCCTTTAAAGTGTTTAATGCACCATGCTGAATGTCTACAGCTTGCCTCAAAGCTTTGATATTTTCTGGTGTTCTTACGGTTCTCAATGCTCCAAACAGGCCTTTCACACTAACAGAAGACTGAACTTTACCCAAGCACTTTAGAATAAAGTTATGAGATGGAACTCTTCCTTACTGAGGCATATTAACCTTAATACTGACTATTCCTTGCACCTCTGCTAGAGATTTTGATTCAAAGCATGTCAGAATGGTGAACACACGTGGAAGTATAAACCATGGCTCTGAAACTGCTTTTAGTACACAACATATAACACCCTAAAAATCAACACATTTTAGAGTTGCGTCACTTAATTTCTAAATTTCAAACTAGCTTTGCGGTTCCCTCACCTGATAATCTTGTTTGTCATTCCCTCCTCTTGCCCCATTTCTTATATGTGCCTTTGCTTCTCAGTCATCGCAGTTTGATCATTCTTCAGGTTCTGACAGGGAAGGTGGTGTGTCATGAGCAATATGCTTTATATATCCATGCTACAGAAAGAAAAGCTTTCTGTGAGGAGTTAACAGCATTGTTTTGCAAATTAAATTGAGGGTGGTATATCACTTACAAAAGAATTGCACTGGGATGAACTCGTCTAACTTTACACAGTCATGTGGTAACACATCAGAAACATGGGTCGCAACCCATAGTTTAGAAAATACTGCTCTAGGCTAATGACTGATGACTAGATAAGTGCAGTCAGGTGTTCTAATCAATGAAATGAGATGGAAGATTTGGGTGCCCTGCTCTATAAAAGACAAGAATCTGATTAATGGCAGAGATTCTTATTTTCAAAAAAAAAAAAAAAAATCTGTGTGAACCATGTTCAGATCAAAAGAAATTATCAGAGGATCTTAGAAGAACCATAGAGATGGATGGCGCTAGAAGAGGCGATAAAAGCACTTCTAAAAGCCTAGATGTTTATCAGTCTACTGTATGACAAATGTCTAGAAGTAGAGGAAGTTTAATACTACTCTCCCTATGAGTGGGCATTTTGCAAAGATCACAGTATTAAATGTTGAAGGAGGTGACAAAGAACCATAGAGTGAAAGCAAAGAAATCACCTAAACCTGCCCAGGTCTTTCATGGAAGGAAACAGAAATTGTAACAGCAAGTAACACAATGCTCTCCAAAAGAAACACTGCTCTACATCACAAGACTGCAAAAAAAAAAAAAACCATGGATGTTTCACCATGCTTCTGGAACAATATGCTGTGAATTGTTGGGACAAAAGTTAAATTCTTAAGCAGACCCACACAATGCTATATTTGGATGAAAAAAAAAAAAAAAAATGAACAAAACACTAAACGCCAATGCAAGAAACTAACTGTGACATAAAGTGGACAGAGCATCACAGTTGGAGGCCGATTTGCTGCCTTAGGGTCTGGACAGTTTGCTACTATAGAAGGATTATAGAATTTAAGAAATTGTATCAAGAAAAAAAATATACAAATATACATACACACACACACACAGCTCAAAAAATTTAAAGGAACACTTTTTAGTCAGAGTTTAGCATCAAGTAGATGAACCTACTGGGCTACTGATCTGGTCAGTTAAGTAGCAGAGGGGGTTGTTAATCAGTTTCAACTGCTTTGGTGTTACAGAAATGAACAAGAGGTGCACTAGAGGGGCAATGAGACAACCCCCAAAACAGGAATGGTTAAACAGGAGGACATTTTTCCCTTCTCACCTTTTCGGACTGTTTTTTCACTTGTTTTGCATTTGGCTACAGTCAGTATCACTACTGGTGGCATGAGGCAATACCTGGACCCTACAGAGTTTGGTTGCACAGGTAGTCCAACTTCTCCAGGATGGCACATCAATATGTGCCATTGCCAGAAGGTTTGCTCCGTCGCCCAGCACAGTCTCAAGGGCATGGAGGGGATTCCAGGAGACAGGCAGTAACTCTAGGAGAGCTGGACAGGGCCATTGAAGGTCCTTAACCCATCAGCAGGACCTGTATCTGTCCCTTTGAGCAAGGAGGAACAGGATGAGCACTGCCAGAGCCCTACAAAATCACCTCCAGCAGGCCACTGGTATGAATGTCTCTGACCAAACAATCAGAAAAAGACTTCATGAGGGTGGCCTGAAGGCCCGATGTCCTCTAGTGGGCCCTGTGCTCACTACCCGGCACCGTGGAGCTCGATTGGCATTTGCCACAGAATACCAGAATTGGCAGGTCCACCACTGGCACCCTGTGCTTTTCACAGATGAGAGCTGGTTCACAATAACCACATGTGACAGACATGAAAGGGTCTGGAGAAACCGTGGAGAATGTTATGCTGCCTGTAACATCGTTCAACATGACCAGTTTGATGGTGGGTCAGTGATGGTCTGGGTAGGTAAATCCATGGAGGAACACACAGACCTCTACAGGCTAGACAACGGCACCTTGGCTGCCATTAGGTATCGGGATGAAATCCTTGAACCCACTGTCAGACTCTATGCTGGTTCAGTGGGTCCTGGGTTCCTCCTGGTGCACGACAGTGCCCGACCTCATGTGGCAAGAGTATGCAGGCAGTTCCTGGAGGATGAAAGAATTGATACCATTGATTGGCCCACACACTCGGCTGAACTAAATCCAATAGAACACCTCTGGGACATTATGTTTCGGTCCATCCGACTCCGTCAGGGTGCACCTCAGACTGTCCAGGAGCTCAGTGATGCCCTGGTCCAGATCTGGGAGGAGATTCCCCCAAGACACCATCCATCTCATTAGGAGCATGCTACCCCAAATACCCCCCTCCCCACCCCCACATTGTCAAGCATGCATACAAGCATGTGGGGCCCATACAAAACTACCAAGTACAATGAAATTTCAGCAAAATAGACTAGCCTGCCACATCATTTTTTTCACTTTGATTTTCAGGGTATCTTTGAATTCAGCCCTCTATAGGTTGATAATTTTCATTTCCATCAAACGATGTGGCATCCTTTCCTTCCTAACACATTACCCAGTCCATATCAGTAGAAATAGCCAGCATGATATTTTCCCCATTGAGATTTGATGTGTTTTCAAAGTGCTCTTTTAATTTTTTTGAGCAGTTTATATAAAATCCACCATTTGCCTATCTGTCTGTCTGCTTTTTACAAGAGAACTACTTAATGGATTTAGATCAGGCTTTTTTCTGTAATTTACTTTAACATTCTGGTTGATTTTGAGACTTCTCTCATTGCGCTATGTTTCACAATTCGCTTGCAGGAGCAATATATTTGCCCTAATCCAAGACAGAGGCTGCAGGCCGAGGGAAGGGGGAAGCGTGACGTCAGGAGTTGAGAGCTGGGCAGGATCTTCCTTACTGTCCTTTTTCACTAATACGCAGGCAGAGCTGTCGGGGACAGTTAGTTTGTAATATGCCATACTGGGGAAAATGTATGTAGACATTTACTTTGAAATCTTATAAATGCTCATGTCTGACTGTAAAGTTACATTGCATCCAATATTCAAAGCCAACATTTTAGTTATTTTTCAGTAAATTCTTACAATTCTTTTGAACTGCAGCAATTATATTAAAAATTGAAGTAACTTTAAAATACTTCTCTCTAGATAAGCTGAAGCATCCTCAAAAAATTACTGATCCGTGTGAGTACACAAACTTTTTTCATAGATTCTCACCCTTTTAGAATTGCTATAATTTATATCAGGATCAATTGTGGCCACTGTAGTGCCACTATACATATATGCATATAGTTTACTACAATCAACCACAGCCTTGTTCATGTAAACTCCACTAAAAGTTCACAATCAAGATTTCGGTCCAAAAAAAAGGCAGGCTGTACTGATTGTAGGTGATATTAATTTGTATTTGCAAATTCACAGCAATAGAAATTCCAAACACCACTGGGATAAACATACTATACAAACTTAAAAAACGGAATTGGCAGGAATGTGCTATGGAATTAAGAAGCAATGGTGCATTTAGTTTCTGAATTAGAGTTAACTGTGTAAATAAAACCTTCATCATTTTACTAAAACTCAGTCCGTTTCCCAAATGACACTTTGTTGTAAACACCATCAGCAAAGGACTTTGTCAAAAGTTCAATGATATTATTTCTTCAAATAATCCCAGAGATCGTTCTAAAAATAAACTGCATATTCACTACATGTTATAAGCATTCAGCACACGCTGCCACAGTCCCAAAAAGGATTACACTGCAAAGAACACAAAAACAATTTAAATTTATGTTCAAACTTTTTGTCACTTGTATAGAATATAATGAAATTCCTACTTATATGTATCCAACGAACCAGTAAAAGTAATACAAAACAGCAGACAAAGAATACAAACACAGACATTGGATGCAACACCATGTAATAAATACAAACATCAGATAATTTACACAAGAAACACATACTTGCTCTTTTTAGTATGAATGGCTATTAAGAATCAATATAACCCGTTAATTAAAAAAGAAAAAATATGTCCCTAAAATTATTTGTACAGGTGCTAAAGGTTCTGAACGGTTTGCCAGAATGGCTGCGGGCTCAAATAATACAATATTCCTTATTAAGGCAACAGTTATAGCGTGATCCTATAGTATTTGATGTAATTCTATGGAGGCATTTGGGCATTCATAACATGCCTAAGAAGGTAAAGATACAGTATCAGTGTGCTCTCTTAACTATAGATGGGATAGCATCTTTTATGGCAACTCCAGTATATTTAATGTCCTGACTCCCTTCACAAAATCATTCATGATATAAAATGGGAATGCAGGATGCTTTTTTCTCCTGAGTAAAGACAACCAAGAAACTCATTGGTTTTGCTGATAGTAAGGGTAAGAACATTGTCCTGGCACCGTTTTTTCAAAAGGCAAAACATTTCCCTGTAATTTGTTTCATCCAGATCAGTAAAATATATTTTTACCAATGTTATTATTAACTGCACAAAGTGAGAATATATTTGCAACCAATTACAAATTTCAGAGAAATGGTTGGTAACACCACAAGCTAAGGCACAGCCCAGTAGAGGCAGATCACCTTACATTTGTTATCCAGTTTAATTATAGATGAATTGTAGGTTTCAATAAGTTATATGCAAAAAAAGGGCAAGAAGATTAGTCCAATTACAACTAATGTGATGAAGAATTACTTCACAAAAATAAACCTCACTGGGGAGCACACCCTAAGTAAGAACAAATCAATGGTCAGGAATAATATCTAATACATGAAACATAAAAAATAAAATATCATCAGAGTCTTCATTAAACATAATCATGCTCATAATAGTTTAAGCAATTTTTATAACAGTCCAGGGAAAACTATACAGCAGTCTTCCCTAGTGGTCAGAAGCAATTTCAGACGGAGGTCTAATTCTACTTATACAGGGAAATAGAATAGAAGTATGCAGCTGCATTAAACAAATTAAAAACCTGACCTCACTATGTAATTAGCTTCTTAGTGTTACACAATATAATGAGCACCCTGTATTAGTGCGAGAAAGCTTTTGTTATATTTACTACCCACCCAGTCTGAAATAAATAAAAAGCATTTCTAGAGAGCATACATAAAATATCAATGTAAAATATACAACATAGCCTTCTCAAACCTACTTGCTTCAATTCACTGTCCAGGGATCCAGCCTACTCACATGCACACACCCACTCTTACTAACTAGCCTAACCTGCATGTCTTTGGGAATGAAAGATATTAGGATATTAAAAGTATATATTTTTAATATCCCTATATATATATATAAAATATATATATATATATATATATATATAAATATATATATATATATATATATATATATATATATATAAATATATATATATATATATATATATATATATATATATATATATATATATATATATATATATATATATATATATATATATATATATATATATATATATATATATATATATATATATATATATATATATATATATATATATATACCGCACTTTGCAGCGGAGAAGTAGTGTTTTAAAGAAGTAATGAAAAAGAAAAGGAAACGTTTTGAAAATAACTGTTGTCACTGTTGTGAGTGATGAGTGTTGCTGTCATATATACCACACACACACACATATACATTGGTGTGAAAAACTATTTGCCCCCTTCCTGATTTCTTATTCTTTTGCATGTTTGTCACACAAAATGTTTCTGATCATCAAACACATTTAACCATTAGTCAAATATAACACAAGTAAACACAAAGTGCAGTTTTTAAATGATGGTTTTTATTATTTAGGGAGAAAAAAAATCCAAACCTACATGGCCCTGTGTGAAAAAGTAATTGCCCCCTTGTTAAAAAATAACTTAACTGTGGTGTATCACACCTGAGTTCAATTTCCGTACCCACCCCCAGGCCTGATTACTGCCACACCTGTTTAAGAAATCACTTAAATAGGAGCTGCCTGACATAGAGAAGTAGACCAAAAGCACCTCAAAAGCTAGAGATCATGCCAAGATCCAAAGAAATTCAGGAACAAATGAGAACAGAAGTAATTGAGATCTATCAGTCTGGTAAAGGTTATAAAGCCATTTCTAAAGCTTTGGGACTCCAGCGAACCACAGTGAGAGCCATTATCCACAAATGGCAAAAACATGGAACAGTAGTGAACCTTCCCAGACGTCTGGCATCTTTTTTTGGCAACAAGTTTGTTTCTGTTTGGTGTGAGGTTCTGTGTTGTGGAGATTCTCAGGATGGAACGCAGGTGCTCATCAGTGAGGCGACTCCTGTGTGCTGTTTTGTTAGTCTTCATCACTGAGAAGAGCTTCTCACACAGATATGTGCTATCAAACATGCACAAGGTTCGAGCCGTATGTAGACGGAGCTGGAGCATTTCTGCGGGAATGGAGTGAATAAATTGTGCGGGCCCTGCAGTATCGTACTTTGCCTTCAGTTTGCCATTACACTGCAGCTCAATCACCTCCATCTGAATCTGCACAGGTGCAGTTTCCACATCGACGGCAAATGGGTTGCGAAACAACTCAAAATTCTTTTTTTGTTCTTCAAAGTCACCAAAACGCCGTGCAAACTCAGTGTGCAGTGCGCTTAGTTTATCAGCAAAGTGCGTATTTGGGAACACCGTTGTGCCGACTTGGTTCAACATTACTTGGCAACAGGGAAAGTGGGGCAAATTGCACTGGTGCATTTGTGTCTCCCATAAAAGTAGCTTCACTTGAAATCACTTTGTGATTTTGCACGGGTAAAAACGTCTGCTGAAGTGTCAGATTCTTCTTTAACTCTTCTGCTTTCTGTATCTTCTGCATTGCATTCAGGTCTTTCAGGTTATCCTGATGTTTTGTCTCATAGTGCCGTCTTAGATTAAATTCTGTAATTACAGCCACATTAGCTCCACAAATGAGACACACGGGTTTACCGGCAATGACAGTAAACATATACTCAGCCTCCCATCGGTTTTTAAAGGCTCCATTTTCAAAATCAACTTTTCTCTTTGGCATCGTGTGGGCTAGCTTCGTAATAACTTGCAGCATCATAAGCTAGACTTAACGCGGTAAGTGTTCAGGAAGGGAGCTGAAGCGCTGCATTATGGGATCTGTAGTTTATTGTGTTACCAGCGCTTCATTTCCCTGGGCCATTAATAACAATAATATATAAAATGATCTTGCGGGCCGGATATACATGCCGGGCCAGATGTGACCCGCGGGCCTTCAGTTTGACACATATGGACTAAATAGAACTTGAAAAGATATATTTTTTCTAATGTGATCGCGCAATTCAGATCGAGTTGACGCGCACTACATCAAGCCCGTGTGCAATTGTGGTTTTGCCTGCGTGCCTCAATAAGTCATCCTCCCTTCGCTCTTACTTTTTTACCATTCATCTAATGAATACACTGAGTATGGCTTTACCAAAACAATCATTGATGGCGAATAAAAGTATCCATTATTCATAAAGCTTCAATTGGTGATCTGTCTTTCTGCGTTAACCGCATATTTTTTCATACGTCTCAAACCAAGGGGATGCGAGGGTAAAATAAATCGGGAAGCACACGTACATACTCAGTGCATCCCCACTCGGGAATCGAACCTCGGATGTCGGCGCTAGCGGCGAAGGCTCTACCATTGCGCCACGGCGTGTGGTTTGTCTATTTGAGTCTATGTAGATCTGAGTATATATATATATATACTGCTCAAAAAAATTAAAGGAACACTTTAAAAACACATCAGATCTCAATGGGAAAAAGAATTCCTCCTGAATATCTATACTAATATAGACTGGGTAATGCGTTAGGAACAAAAGGATGCCACATTGTTTGATGGAAATGAAAATGATCAACCTACAGAGCCCTGAATTCAAAGACGTCCCAAAAATTAGAGTGAAAAAATTATGTGGCAGGCTAGTCCATTTTGCCAAAATTAAATTGCAGCAACTCAAAATTGTACACAGCACTTTGTATGGCCCCTGTGTTTTTGTATACATGCCTGACAACATCGGTGCATGCTTCTAATGAGATGACAGATGGTGTTGTGGGGGATCTCCTCCCAGATCTGGACCAGGGCATCACTGAGCTCCTGGACAGTCTAAGGTGCAACCTGGTGGCATTGGATGGACCAAAACATTATGTCCCAGAGGTGTTATATTGGATTTAGGTCAGGAAAGTGTGGTGGCCAGTCAATGGTATCAATTCCTTCATCCTCCAGGAACTGCCTGCATACTCTCACCACATGAGGCCAGGAATTGTCGTGCACCAGGAGCCACTGTACCAGCATAGGGTCTGACAATGGGTCCAAGGATTTCATCCTGATACCTAATGGCAGCCAAGGTGCCTTTGTCAAGCCTGTAGCGGTCTGTGTGACCCTCCATGGATATGCCTCCCCAGACAATCATTAACCCACCACCAAACTGCTCATGCTGAATGATGTTACAGGCAGCATAATGTTCTCCATTGCTGCTCCAGACCCTTTCACTTCTGTCACATGCTCAGGGTGAACCTGCTCTCATCTGTAAAAAGCACAGGGCACCAGTGGTGCATCTGCCAATTCTGGTATTCAATGGCGAATGCCAATCGAGCTGCATGCTGCTGGGCAGTGAGCTCAGGGCCCATTAGAGGACATGGGGCCCTTGGGTCACCCTCATGAAGTCTTTCTGGTTGTTTGGTCAGAGACATTCACACCAGTGGCCTGCTGGAGGTCATTTTGTAGGGCTCTGGCAGTGCTCATCCTGTTCCTCCTTGCCCAAAGGAGCAGATACTGGTCCTGCTGATGGGTTATGGACCTTCTATGGCCCTCTCCAGCTCTCCTAGAGTAACTGCTTGTCTCCTAGAATCTCCTCCATGCCCTTGAGAATGTGCAGGGAGACACAGCAAACCTTCTGGCAATGACACGTATTGATGTGCCATCCTGGAGAAGTTGGACTACCTGTGCAACCTCTGTAGGGTCCAGGTATCGCCTCATGCTACCAGTAGTGACACTGACTGTAGCCAAATGCAAAACTAGTGAAGAAACAGTGAGAAAAGATGAGGAGGGAAAATGTCAGTGGCCTCCACCTGTTAAACCATTCCTGTTTTGGGGGTCATCTCATTGTTGCCACTCTAGTGCATCTGTTGTTAATTTCATTAACACCACAGCAGCTGAAACTGATTAACAACCCCTCTGCTACTTAACTGACCAGATTAATATCCCATAAGTTTCATTGACTTTATGCTATACTCTGATTAAAAGTGTTCCTTTAATTCTTTTGAGCAGTGTGTATATATATATATATATATATATATATATATATATATATATATATATATATATATATATATATATATATATATATATATATATATATATACCCACGCTTTGCAGCGGAGAAGTAGTATGTTAAAGAAGTCATGAAAAAGAAAAAGGGAACATTTTAAAAATAACATAACATGATTGTCAATATACAGTAATTGTTTTGTGAGTGTTAGGAGTGTTGCTGTCATCAAGGATTTGATTATCATTATTTCTTTCAATCAGGTTCGTATTTGTAGGATGTGTTGTGTTCAAGTTACATTCCGTGTTTGTCAATCGTTGTAAAGATAACAGGTTTCATTCATCGATTCGTTTCTTACTGCATCAATAAACAGCTCGTCTTCCACTTTATCTGAGACGTGACACACTGCATGCACGGGGTTTTTTTTACACTGTCTTCCTTTAGTGGGACATTGACTTTTTCCACCGTGTGCTTTGTTTCCGCACTGCACTTATGAATATGCTTGTATGCATCACACGCTTCATATTTTTTTGCTTCCTTCTCAATTGTGTATTCGGTTTTTATTCAGCACTCTTTGGAACTGTTGCTTTTTGTCTGTGCACTGCGTCATTTCACGTGAGCCGCTCGGTGTACATGTATCGAAGGTTCCCAGCTGTGCTGCTGCCATCTCGTGCGATGTCCACGGCTGTATTTAATGTTAGCTAAGACCCGGCACTTAAAAGTTTCTCTCGCAGTTTCGCCGAGTTTGTGCCAAACACCACCCTGATCATCTCATCTTCCTCTGCATAAGCACAGTCCTTCACCCGTGAATATTTAGCGGCAGTGTTTCAATTGGATTGCCGCTGACGGACGGCCTTATATGGTTAGGCACTAAATTACAAACACCAGCGGCAGCCTGTCTATGAACTTAATTTAAACTTTAGGTTTACACCGTGCTTTGTTTCCGAAGTAGCAGCACTCATGAATATGGTTGTATATGTCATTCACTTGCTTCTTATTGTTTCGCTGCCTTCTCAATTATATAATGCATGTTTTCTTCAGCGCTTTTTTGCGCTCTTCCTGGTTTTCTACGTACTGCGTTGATAGTCAGTTCACGTGATTACGTGGGAGGCGTGAGGATATCACACGAAACTCCGCCCCCACGGCCATTGAACTCAACTCCATTACAGTATATGGAGAAAAATAGCTTCCAGTTATGACCATTACGCGTAGAATTTTGAAATGAAACAATGAACAACTTGGTTTACGACCAAAAGGTTTGCCAAACTTTTGCCTCGGTTCACGACCACACACTCTGTATATAAACAAGCCAGTTTCCCTTTCTGTTTGTGCGCGCCAATGATTTCCGCACGTGTTGCACTGTTCTCGGTCAGACTTGCGTGCTGCTTGCACGTGCGTGCGTGCTTTCGCTGTGAACTCTTTGTGCTCTATTTCATTTCCCTTCCGATTTGTATGCACCGATTACTGTATTTAAGCATGTGTTCAGCATCTCCCTGTTCATTGTTCTCAGTCAGACGTGCGTGCTTTACCTGTGAACTCTGTGTGCTACAGTATTTTGTGTACTTTTGCAGTTCACCATGGCTTCTACGCAAATGAAGAGTGGTGAGAAGAAAGTTTTGAAGAAAATTTAAATCGAAGTAAAGAAAGAAATTATTGAAAATTATGAGCATGGCGTTCGTGTTACTGATCTTGCCGCCAAGTACAAGAAGTCAAAATCTACGATTTCGACTATTCTAAAGCAGAAAGAATCTATTAAAGCAGCTGATGTTGCAAAAGGAATTACAGCGTTAACCAGTCAGAGGCCTCAAGTGCTGGAAGAGGTGGAAAAACTGTTGCTAGTGTGGCTGAACGAGAAGCAACTTGCAGAGGATAGCGAAAGCGAGGCAATGTTATGCGAGAAAGCCAGGAAGATTCATGGTGATTTGCTGCAAAACTATCCTTCTACGAGTGGCGAAAGTGAGGAATTTAAAGCCAGTAGAGGATGGTTTGAAACGTTTCGCAAGAGAAGTGGCATTCGTAGTGTGGTAAGGCATGGAGAGGCTGCTAGTTCTGACCCTGAAGCTGCGAAAGAATTTGTGAAAAATTTCACAAAATTAGTGGAGGACGAAGGCTACATCCCGCAACAAGTCTTCAACTGCGACAAGACCGGATTGCTTCGATGCATGTGCTCCGAGCGGCTCACGTGAACTGACTTTGCAGGACTGGGAAAGGTAAACCCGTGCATGCAGTGTGTGATGTCTCAGACACACTACTTCTCTGCTGCAAAGCACAGGTGTATCTAAGCTAACATTAAATAAAGCCGTGGACATCGCGAAAGCGCACGGGATAGCACAAGCACAGCTAAGAAGCTTCGATGCATGTACTCCGAGCGGCTCATATGAACTGACTTTGCAGGACTGGGAAAGGTAAACCCGTGCATGCAGTGCGTGATGTCTCAAGACACACTACTTCTCCGATGCAAAGCAGAGAATTTCATTTTGTTAATACAAAAGGAGCAGTTAACACCTGTAGTGTATAGTTTAATTACAAAAAAATCACTTTAATACAGGACATAAAACTTCTATTAGTCTGGTTATGCAGGAGATTAGTGTAAAAAGTTTGAATTGGAATCAGCCAATCAATTAGAATGAAATTGGTGATCGGGCCATAAAAAACCTGATTGGAATATCCTTACATTTTATGCTTTATATGAAAATAGTTCTGAACACAAACTGCAAAATACTTTTGAAAGTACTAACTATCAAAACTAAATATGCAAATGCTTACATATTAAAATGTAAAAGTAGTAAAATGCATTAGCAAATATACTGGAATAAAACAAAATGGTCTTTAAAAATAAGACAATAAAGAAACAGTGTTAGAGAAGCAAAGCAAATTATACACATGAAATAGACACAGGAATATTTATTTTAAAAATCATAAACAAAATAAACATTAACCTGGATTAACAGGGCTCTGTAAGTGGAAAAAGAGATAAACTTCACTAATACTAATAATTGCAGTGATACTGGATAGCATTAAGTATTGCCAAAACAAAGGAAACTGGTGACTAAATACAAGAGAACTGCAGAACCACAATTCAAAATGAGGATTCATAGAGAAGAGTACAGTACAATAAGGAAGTTGGCAAACCAAAAAACCAGCAAGAGATATCATTCACTTCATGACAGTAATGGTATATATTTACGGAAATATATGTTGTCAAATGAGAAACATGCAAACGCCTTACAGGGACCAGTTTTAAAGGGACATCAGTGGGAAAAAAAGATCATTTCTCCGAGTCTATACTAACATTTCCATTCCCATTCTTGGGTAAATGAAAGTTCTATCCGACAAATTATTATTGCTTCTGCTGCTTTCAGGTTCTACTTCCTCTAGACTAGAGGTATAAAGACTCCTCAAGTTGGAAGTCAGGTGTCATTTGATCCACATCTGCCTTACAGATTGCTACAGAGATGCTCAAGAGACTTTTCAATTCAAAAGATGGAATGCTCCATCCATTTATTTCCTCTCCCTGTTTTCTTTTATTACCCAGGCTGGGACCTCAACTGTTTGTCAAGCTTATCTGATTGTTTTCACAACAATATTTTTAAGAAGAGTATTGCCATTGTGTTTAATAAGCAACTAGTTCAACAGCTTTAAGAATATACCACACCATTATAGAGATTTTATCAATTAAAGTACTGCAATATAAAAAAATAAGAATTACTTATTCGATTAATTGAAATTTTAGTTGGTTTTAATCGTTAAGGCAGACTGGTCATATGTACTAGTTAATATTATTCATCTGTCATTTTTTTTTTTAAATTAATGCATGATAATACACCACTTAACACTGCACTCAGCCTTTTTCTTTAGACACAGGGCCAAGCTGATTTGCATTTTGCTTCAGGATTTTTGATAGTTGTTAGTAATGAGTCAAGACATTTTCTTCATAAGCAAATTAATAACACATTTGTATACTGCAAACCAGCATGATTCCTGCTTACATTAATTACCAAACTGAGCAAGTGTTGCAACAGTATATGATAGCACATATGTCTGTAATAATCCTCATCTTTCCTGTAAACTATACTCTTACAGAATTAAACTTTTATTCAAAGCAGCTAATATGTTCTAAATACTTATTATTTTTACTAATATTTTCATTTTTAAAAATCCACTAGATAATCCTGCTTAATCAAGTTTCAGGGTCATGGGTAAATAAAGAACACCACAGCACAGCATTTAAAAGCATGCTGAAAAAGCCTAAGCACTGATTTATTTATCATCTGAAAAAGTCAGTTACATTTATTTTTTAAAGATAAGTAGGAAACTGAGAAAAGGAAAGCCTAAATGATGCACTGTAAGATACTAAGATTATTGGCAACAGCTGAACTTGCAGCACACTCTAATTCAAAGCACAGTATGGTTCAGGTACCTGAAAAGATATTAAACTATTCAGACATCATACTGTATGCATTAAGAATATAATAAAGAGATGGCAGTAATGGTTACAGGAAAAAAAAACATTTTTAAAAAATTCACCTTTCCAAAAAAAAAAAAAGCACGGAAGCACAGATCTTTAGAACATAAAGGCTAACAAAAATTCACAAGAAATGCAATATATAGAAGAAAGAATTACAAAAAATGTCATTCATTTTTAAAGATGGTTATAGAACACAGGTTCAATAATACAATCCATTAGAACATAAATTGTATTTAACAGAAATCTAAGACCTACCAAAGCAACAATAAATGCATACAAAAGAAAATGATGAATTAGGGTAAAGGTTAAGTAAAGAAGAAATAAATGTTGTAACAAGCTATAACTGAACAGTCAAAGCTCTCAAAGCTGCTTGGCAGGCTTGCTTGCAGAAACATTTGAGCTTATTCAGATTTGTAAATTATGTGCATAAATTCTACACTTAAAGGTATTTTTGTGTGGGAAACTGGTTTAGCATCTTACAACAGCTTCAAACGGTATGCAGTATGTACATAAACAAACTGTATACATGGATGAGGTATTTTGCTTTATTATCATCCTAAATCATTTTTTTACTTGCTAAACGCACATAATTTCTTAATTTAGACTACAAAAATCAATTTTAGTTACCAGATATTTCATACCTTAACTCAGTTAATGTATTAATATTAAAATTGAGACAGTTAATATTGACAGAAAAATCTCTTGAATAAAGTATTCACAAACATTTCATGTCTCATCAAGTAGATAACAATTAACAATAATAGATCATTCTTTATGGGAGGTCAGAAATAAATGTGTTTTTTTTAGTCAGGATTAGTGTTATAGTAAAATACCGAATATACTATTGAAAATAGTATTGAACACTGTATACCACAGCTGCCAAGGAAAATCATTTAAGTCTGTGAAAAACAACATAAGAGCAAATGCAATCATAATGCATGCCATTTCAGAAACTTCACAAGTGCTATTTCAAAGATAATGGCGGGTTAGATAACTAACTCCAATCTAACACTATACCTTATAATGTCTTTATCACATTTCTAAACTAATGTTAGATCCCAAAGACATGCTGCTACAATGACTGAGAGCAACATAATGATGCTGTGCAGTGCACCATATAAAGGAGTGGCTTCCTGCCTTGTTCCTAATGCTTTTAAGATATGCTCTACATCCCTTCTGACACTAAACCATGTATGTCAAAAACGCTTGGGTTACTTCTAACACTTAAACTCATTGATATATGTTTCCTTGAGAAATACACTTCTAAAAGTGTCACTGGAATGTAGAACTGACATGATTACACACATATTACGTATATAACAACATGAAGAACAACATTCAGGCTACTAGAACAGCTATTAAGACCATAGGTGAATATTCTGACACTCACCATTTTTTTTAATAAAAACTGCTTTATATTTTGAGTTGCTCTTCTAAATTGGGATTTACTATACACACCAAATCATTCAGCACATTTTTAATATAAACTACATAAAAACAAAGTCACATTACCCTGAGTTGCTGGTCACTTTCTTGCAGCTTTGTATTTATGCAAGCCAGTCTTTCTTTAGCTTCCATTTCAATGTCTTCTATAGTCTTATTCAACATTTGGCTTTGATCAATCAAGTCATTCACATATGAATTGAGGATCTTCACTTTCATCTGCAATAAAATGTGATACTGTTAAAACAATAACAACTCATGAGGAAAAAACATATGCTTTGTATCTAAATGGAGATGTTCAGCGGAAATTTTTGTCTCAAATGACTTTCAATATACTGTACTTTGTTTCCTAATGCTAGTGTCAAGACTATCATACAGACAGTCATCTAAAAATGAATGCTATGACTATTTTTATTTTAGCTGAAATAACTCTGGTACAGTTTTCAGATCCAGTGTTTTGCAACAATACTGCACCCCTAGTTTTACATAAAACTTCTACAGTGAAATGCTGAGAAACATCACAGTGGTGCAGTGGTAGTGCTGGTGCCTCACAATAAGGAGATCAGGGTTTATGTCCCAGGTTCTCCCTATGTGGGGTTTACATGTTCTCCCAATGTCTGTGTGGGTTTCCCACTATCCAGATTAGGCAACGCTAAATTGGCCCTGGTCTGTCATGTGTTGAGTGTGTTCACCCTGTGATGAACTAGTGCCCTGTCCAGAGTTTGTTCCTGTCCTGCACTCTGAGCTATCTGGAATAGGCTCCAGCCCCCCAAAAACCACGACCCTGGTCTGGATTAAGTGCGTTAAAAAATTACATGACAAAAAATGTATTAGGAGCCATACTCACCACTGAATGGAACCCTTTTGTACCTGCTATAGTCTATTTCTATTCTTTAACCCACTCTCATTACTATTGCAAAACAAACACTTGAACATAAAGCAATTTGAGGTTTAATATAAATTCAACCTTTCTGTAGGCTGCAAAATATGTAGATTTCCAAAGTTCACCAAAGAAGGAGTGAATGGAAAGGCAACTAAATGTCAGACTCTATCCTCTAGAATAAGAATGTTTACCCCAGTAAAATTTGTCACAAGTTAATGGAATAATAAAACACATTTTATATGCAATAAAGGCTTAAATAACATCAAGAAATTGTTTATTTTATGCAAGTCCACACTAGGCTAAACGCAGCAATTAGACTCTCTCTGTGTTGATCAGGAAGTGTGATTAACTTACTTAATGAAGTTTGAGTGATGGGAGTCTACTGCCTATTCTAGTAGCAGTGAGTGCAAAGCAGAAAATACAACCTGCATAAGATGCCAGTCCATCACAGAGTTGACTCAAAGACACACACTTTCTCTATTTCATACCAGGCCAAATAACCTAACAGCACATCTATGGCTGTAGTTACTGCATACAAAAACAATCTGCAGTGATTTTTGTAAGTTTGAGGAGGATTTCACCATAGATTTTATAATGAAAGATATCACAAATTTCACTCAGTCAGTTATTATCCAACCCGCTATATCCTAACACAGGGTCACGGGGGTCTGCTGGAGAAAATCCCAGCCAACACAGGGCACAAGGCAGGAACAAATCCTAGGCAGCGCGCCAACCCACCGCAGGGCACACACACATACAACCACTCATCCACCAAGCATACTTTAGGATCGCCAATGCACCTAACCTGCATGTCTTTGGACTGGGGGAGGAAACCCACGCAGACACGGGGAGAATATGCAAACTCTACACAGGGAGGACCCAGGAAGCGAACCCAGGTCTCCTTACTGCGAGGTAGCAGCGCTACCACTGTGCCATCGTGCCGCCCCAAATTTCACTCTGGACTACCCAATTTATCTTGACCAATGTAAATACCACGTATTTTCTGATTGGTAATTAATAAATACTCATAATTAAAATATTATTACAGTGTCACATGAATAACTAAGCCTATTGAAGTTACTTTTATTTGCAGCATCCAATATACCAAAACTCTTTGAAGTTACTTTTGTAACATTTTTTTCATCATCAATTTTGTCATCAAATCTCTTGGTCAGGTTACAAAATTTGCTGTTGTGAGATTTAGATTTGCAATGCTAAATAAGGAAACACTAGCTGGTTAGCAACAGTTATTGAAAAGTAACATTTAACAGACAAATCACGCAATTAAAATTCCAAATATCATCTACATACATTTTTGATGATTGTGCACTTATGGGGTTTATTGATAAGGGGAATGAGATGGAGTATAGGAGTCACATGGAGGAATTTGTGTGTTAAGCTAAGAATTGTCTGTGACTTAACATCAACAAAGCCAAACTGGTTACTGTCTTTCGCCACACCAAACAGCCTCTGTACCTGATCACTATCTAGGGAGTGGATGTAGAGGTGAGGCATTGCTGTAAGTGCATAGGGCTCCAAATCAATAACAGACTGGTCTGGTCTCATATAGATACTTGGAATAAGCTACCAAGCAGCATGATAGACAATAAGACTTTAGGGACTTTTAAAGTTAGACATGATGTTTTTTTAGAGGAATTAAGTGGATAGGACTGGCAAACTTTCTTGGAATTAATGGCCTGTTCTTGTCTAGATTTTTCTGATGTTACAATAACACAGAGGAACTATATAAGAGCAGACTGCTTTCCTTCAATATGGGTAGTGACATCCTTCACATCTTCTATAACCATGTGATGGAAAGTGTGATTTTTTAAAATTGTGGTGTGCTAGAGGAGTAATATAACTTCAGAAGAGGCCCACCAAAATTAACACGCTATTCAAAAGGGCAAGCTCATTTATGAGACACACTCTTGACCCACTTGGAGCTCGTAGCAAAGGAGAGAATGAAAACAAAACTGATTATCATTATGGACACGACTGCATATTCTCTCTCTGATATACTAACACTGAGGACTTTCAGCAACCGAATTATTCAGTAGAAGTGTGCCAGGTGCCAGTTCTGTACAACTCCAATACTCCTGCATAATGAATCACTGTGACTGTAACCGCCCAAAACTGCACCTGTCCTTTTAAATATCTTGTTGATTTAGTGAGCATCTCTTGAAGTGATGGTCCCAGAGCAACACACCAAAGCATGGAGAAAAACATTGCACTGGCCATCACAAAGAACTAGAATATTTAAAGGATGTCATTACCCACATTAAAGGAAATCCTAAGGAAAAAAAGTCCTCTCTGCCCTTTCTTCTCTAATTCCTCAGTTTTATTAGAAACCAGTTCAGTCTGTCACAGATATGGGCCCCTAAGTACTTGTAGCGGTGCACCTTCTAAACATCCACTCCCTGAATTGTGACCTGGGCATACACTGCCTTCGATGCAGCAATAGTCAATAATCAGTTTCTTAGTTCAGCAGATGTTAAGCTGCAAGCAGTTCCTTCTGCACCAAGAAAACCACTTCATCCTACTTACCAATATACCCCATATGTGCAGAATCATCAGAAAAATTCTTCAAGTGGTGTTATATTTATTGCCTCGGATGTATTGGGTTAGTAGAAAGAAACAGGACTGTTCCTCATGGTACCCCACTGTTGCTTACATCCATATCTGAGACACAATACTGAGCACAACAAATTGCAGCCTGCCTGGCAAATAGTTAATATTTTCAAAATTGACAGATACAAGGCATCAATCTGCTGTCCCAAGCGTTAAATAACTTTACAATGTACAATATTTTAAAAGCTAATTCCCGGATCTAGTTCCAGCAGGAAATGTACAGTAGTTTAGTTGGTTTTGTGTGTGTGTTTATTTTTACTGTCAAATGTGCGTCATTGCATATAATTTTCACAATGAAATGCAAACACTTCAACGCCGCAGACAACTCACCTGAAGGGTTTCTTCGGAGTGGGCATCTCTGCGATCGAAGTCGAGCTGCCTCAGCCTCTCTTCGTAAAGGCTGCGACGTTCATGCATCAGGACCCGAACCTTGGGAGTCAAAGATCCAAGAAAAGGACGTCCCTCTTCACCACATGGACCGATTGTCTCTATGGAGGCCTCTAGTTCATTGTAACTGTCCCGACCAGAAAATGAATGAAACTCGCTGGCCGGCCGGCCTCTCGAGCCACTCTGTGACATTTTCCCGTGCAAACAACGTTTCTGATAATGGGTAAATAAATAATGGAATACCGTCTAAACACCTCGTCTGTAAACATAGACGCTGGAGTAGATTTGCGAATTACTTATTACCTGCAGGCTTGTGCACCTGTTGATTACTGAGAGCGCAGCCAAACATCGAAGCGTTCAAAATATTCTTAAGAAATGTTACGGCCTCACTTTATATATAAATAATTAAAAGAAGAAAGTTACCAAAACAGTAAAACTATACAAATTAACTATGTAATTACTAGACAGCTTCTACGATTTTGTTAAATGGAAAGCACATCGTTCATGTATCCTACTAGAGGTGGAACCCCGCATAATCAGATTCATGATTGGACGCAGAGGAGAGGCCTCGGGAAAGGCGATAAACGACAGGACAAATTTTCCATCAATCAAAACTAAACTCGCTAGTAAATATTACCTCCTTCTGTCTACGCCCCCAATAATTTCGCTTTAGCGCGGAGATATTCGCTTTTGCCTCGCTAAGGTTAACCGTTCAAACCGAGCTTCGTGGTTGGCTTTCCAAAGACGGCGTTGCTATGGCAAACTGAACTGTTATTGGTGCGTGGGTTGCTAAGGGGCTGAGAGTCAGGTGACAAACCCGGAAGTAAACTACTGCACGTTACCTCGTTCAGCCTACTTTAATATGACCTGCAAGATTTGATCTGCTCTCCCTTTGAACTGGAATAATGGGTAAATATTATTTTTTATTATTAATAGTATTATTATTAAGATACTAGTAGCTTTAAAGTCGATAACGATCGTTTATATTTTTCGCTGACAAACATGGAAGTCCCACTTTGGCGGAGCGTTTTATTCATTTTTCAGTAACCTCTGGTATAAACTATACATGCAGCATAGTCCACCGTTCATACTTTTAGTCTGATTTCTTCTTCCGTGCAAAAGCTTGACAGGGTATGCCTCCAGTTTAGTATTGATTTTTCCGTTTCGCTTTCTCATTATAAATACTATTTAATTTTGTGTTTTCCAGGCACAAAATCAGTATTGTTTGTTGTTTTAGGGGTAGTGCTCATACTGTGCTATCAAGGCAGTAGCAGTGATTAAACGTTCTAACTGTTGCAATCGTATTTCGTGGAATAGGACTCCACTGATTGTTTTACTTTCCGGGCATTCACATCGCTCCATTGACAAATAAAAGTTTGACCTAGATAAACAATCAGTTCTGCATACAAGGAAAACAGGTTTTAACAACAGTGACCCTTTTTTAAAAAAAAAAAAGCTTGTCAGTTTCTAATCTCGCGCTGCTTCTGAAAGACTGTTACCCTGTATGGTTTTTTAAAGTACCATTTGTACCAATTTCTAGATAACTGTGAACGTTGCTCGTCGAATTTCTTACTTTGAAACAATTTAGTTAACATTTTAAAAGATCTCTTGCATTTCAGTCCTGGAATAAATGTATTTCTTTACTTTCTCTGTGCTTCTAGTACGGAGAGAAACACTTTTTATAATGTTTCACTGTGACCTCACAAGTTCATGCTATAGCAGCTATAGCCTTCAATAGAACCTACAAATGTGACATACATCTACAGTAATCAAGTAAACACAACTTGCATTATGTACTGCCCAAAATTAAACAACATATTCTTTTAATTTAAGTTTCCTCTTTACAATTACCAGTAACTTAACGGCAGTGGCTTCATTTACATATGTGTGGGTGTGTGTATACACTGATATATACATATACTGTATGTGTTACACTATCTGCCGAACAATACAAAAAGTACACTACATATGTTTCGATCGGCCAACCAACCACAATCATTACCTGGTAGGTAACTACCTACATTATCAGACTCTGTTCAGAACTTGGGGTGTTATATATATATATATATATATATCTCACAGTATATACATAACTTACTTTCTGTACAAAATATTTTAATTTTTATTTCCCGTTCACAATTATCAGTTACTTAATGTCAGTGTTTTCATTTACATGTATGTGTGTGTTTATGTATGTATGTGTGTATCTCTCACACATACACACATAATACCCATCAAATGTCTGGACAGAACTAGAAATTTTCATGTTTTTCATAGAAATGAATAACTTTTTTAATCAAGACATCACAGTTATTTAAAATACAGCAAGACATTATTAGTTTTGCTAATGGCTGTTACAGCTTGATGTGGCTGATTTGTTTGTTTATTATTCTCATATGAGGAGCCATAAATTTAGTGTCCTAATGATCAACTCGGGCAGCACTGCTGCCTCGCAGTTAGAAGACCCGGGTTCGCTTCCCGGGTCCTCCCTGTGTGGAGTTTGCATGTTCTCCCTATGTCTGCATGGGTTTCCTCCGGGCGCTCCGGTTTCCTCCCACATTCCAAGGACATGCAGGTTAGGTGCATTGGCAATTCCAAATTGTCCCTAGCGTGTGCTTGGGGTGTGTGCACATTCCCTGCAGTGGGCTGGCACCCTGCCCGGGGTTTGTTTCCTGCCTTGCACCCAGTGTTGGCCGTAGTTAGGATATAACAGGTTGGATAATGGATGGATGGATGATCAACTCCCTTAGCTTATCCTTAATTAGTCCTAATACTAAAAGAGGGTAAACAGGATCTAACCAGGATAGAAAAAGAAGGGGAAGGCCCAGATGTACAACTGCATAAGATAGTAAAACATCAGTGTGTAGTTTTTTAGTCCTGCAAACAATGTCCAAGCAATCCCATTTTAAAACAATAGACTTGACAAGTTTCTTAGGAAAGCTGTTTCGTTTTGGCCATTTTTTAAATCCCGAGCTGAATATTAGGAATGGTAGTACCTTGCAACCTACGTGAACAGAATAACCAGTTTCCGTTGTGATAATGCTACTGCAATGGTTTCTGTAATAACCAATTAGCATTTAAAATGACTAATTAAGAATAAGTTAAAAATTAGTCCTTTCAAGCAATCCTACCCATTATCAACACTAGTTATGCCTTTGCCTTTTTTAACCAATTTGTTGGTATCTTGGTAAAAAAAGGTACAGTATCAGTTTCGATCAGAAATGTTAAAAACATTCTGGGAGTGTCTGTCCTTTTGACTGGTAGTGTACATACACACACACTTAGTGGCCCATTCATTATGTACACCAGGCTAGTGCTTGGTAAGGCCTCTTTGGTGCATGGATTCACCAAGGTGCTGGAAAAATATGTTAAGGAGTTAGGTTCATGCTGACTTGACTTTATCACACACGTCCTGTGGAATTATCATCCCCTCATTCAGCCTGCAAACCGCCTCATCCTAAACATGCCCAGTTGGATTGAAATCAGAGGATTGTGCAGGCTATTTGAGTCATGTTTGTGGAACTAGCTTATGATGATGCTTGGCTTTGTTACATATTGTAGTATCCTGCTGGAAATATTCATTTGTTGAAGAGTAGACTGTTGCCAGAGATGGATGCACATGGACAACAACAATGCTGTGGCCTTAAAAATGTAATAAGAGGCCAAACAAATACTATTAAAATATCCCAACACCATGAAAATACCAGTAGAGCAGTAGTTTTGGCATACTGGAACCACCACATTTGTCACCATATTATACCATTGTTTTATTAGTACTTAAGTTAATAAATATAATGGTATTTTGTCAATTATATAGAACAAGACTAAAAGTAATAATATAGTTGCACTCAAAATTATTCAGCCCCTATTGCAAATTAGGTTTATTGGCAAAATTTAAAAACTTCCAGCTGTTTGCAATAAACGAATCAAACAAGAACAATTTAAATAACTCAACACAACTAATATTACAAGTGTTTTTCCCCATTCAACACAAAATGTCACTTTTGATAAGCACTGCAGTCTAATAATTATTCAATTCCTTTAATAACAAGCATCTTTATCTTTGATATTAACACAGGTTATAGTCCTGTATGTGTTCTGTTTTAAACAACTGAAGGGAGCTGCAAGGTAAATGCCATGACTTTGGCCTAGCCAAATAATATTTAGGGTTAAGCACAAATGTGTGTGTGGGTGTGCACATACTTTCTGTGGAAATAAAGACATTTGCCATGTCTGCGTGATTCTGTGATTGCAAGACTTCTGGGGGAATATGCCAGTTAAAGTTTTCTCATAAGCTGTCAGTTTTTGTATTGTAGTGAAATTTCAACTTTTTGTCAGTGTGTGAACGAGTTCAGGTATGTAGGCATGCGGTGCATGGTGGACTCAAGTTATTTATTTAAATGTTTATTTCCTGATTCTATTCTAGCATTTAAGTTCTGCTGATTTTTTTTTTTTGTTAAGAATGCAGATAAATGCCTGAAAAGTATGATGGTAATGCATAAGCATACATCTAGGTTTAAAATGAAAACGTTTAGTATGTTTAATAAGGGCATCAATACCTAGCATGTCTTATTGTTCCAGTGAGGAAGTGTTTATCCAGGTTATATTTAATTAAAAGCAAAAAAGCAATTCTAAAATGTCAGTGTTTCAGATTTAATAAGTTAGCGGAAATGGTATCAAAATGAATCAACTAATGGGTTGAAGTAAATATTACAGTTACCATAACCTTAACTGATGTTTGCAAGATCGGAAAATGGCTGAATGCATGGCTGATTCCTGCCTAAAATAATCAAGTTAGGACTCCGATGTATTGGATGTTGTATTGGATTTTTTTAAAATATTTATTATTTCTTGTGTGCAATAACTAAGAAAAAGTCGCCCATCCCAACATTATTTTGAAATTAAGAGCTATTTACACTTTTGCGTGTTTTGAGTGACTACAGAATATTTCACTTGCTTTGCTTTAAGGAAAGGCAAAAATAGCAACTTTGATACTGAACTTAAGTTCTGAGTCACTGTAGCAGATTTTCTGTCACTCATTGTAACCCATTAATCACTGCATGAAACTGACAGAATGACAGTTGAAATGCAGTAATAAAAACACGAATTAGAAAAAGTAGCAATACTTATTCTATATATTGGACATACAGTATCTGCATTCCCTAATAACTGTTAGCTTTTGAATCTGTCATTGGGTAAATTAACATTAAAATTCTCTAAATCGCTCTTTACAGTATTTGATATTATTAATAGCATATACTATATGAAAACACTGTATATATAGTCTTCCCAGCTGTTATTAAGAAACGAATAGTTCAAAAAATCAATATTAAGTTTAATAAATCCAGTCATATTAAAAAGCTTGGGAACCCCTGTCGGCCTGCATAATAATTGACTCCACTTTCAACAAAAAAAGATAACAGTGGTATGTCTTTCATTTGCTAGGAACATCTGAGTACTAGGGTGTTTTCTGAACAAAGATTTTTAGTGAAGCAGTATTTAGTTGTATGAAATTAAATCAAATGTGAAAAACTGGCTGTGCAAAAATTTGGGTCCCCTTGTAATTTTGCGGATTTGAATGCATGTCACTGCTCAATACTGATTATTTGCAACACAAAATTGGTTGGATTAGCTCGTTAAGCCTTGAACTTCATAGACAGGTTTGTCCAATCATGAGAAAAGGTATTTAAGGTGGTCAATTCCAAGTTGTGCTTCCCTTTGACTCCTCTGAAGAGTGACAGCATAGGATCCTCAAAGCAACTCTCAATAGATCTGAAAACAAAGATTATTCAGTATCATGGTTTAGCGGAAGGCTACAAAAAGCTATCTTAGAGGTTTAAACTGTCAGTTTCAACTGTGAGGAATGTAATCAGGAAGTGGAAGGCCACAGGCACAGTTGCTGTTAAACTGAGGTCTGGCAGGCCAAGAAAAATACAGGAGCGGCATATGCGCAGGATTGTGAGAATGATTACAAACAACCCACAGATCACCTCCAAAGACCTGCAAGAACATCTTGCTGCAGAAGTTGTATCTGTACATCGTTCTACAATTCAGCGCAATTTACACAAAGAACATCTGTATGGCAGGGTGATGAGAAAGAAGCCCTTTCTGCAATCACACCACAAACAGTCATTTTGGAACAAAGTGCTTTGGAGTGATGAGACAAAAATTGAGTTATATGGTCATGACAAAAAGCGCTTTGCATGGCAGAAGAAGAACACCGCATTCCAAGAAAAACACCTGCTACCTGCTGTCAAATTTGGTGGAGGTTCCATCATGCTGTGTGGCTAGTTCAGGGACTGGGGCCCTTGTTAAAGTCGAGGGTCAGATTAATTCAACCCAATATCAACAAATTCTTCAGGATAATGTTCAAGCATCAGTCACAAAGTTGAAGTTACGCAGGAGTTGGATATTCCAACAAGACAATGACCCAAAACACAGTTCGAAATCTACAAAGGCATTCATGCAGAGGGAGAAGTACAATGTTCTGGAATGTCCGTCACAGTCCCCTGGCTTGAATATCATCAAAAATCTATGGGATGATTTGAAGCAGGCTGTCCATGCTCAGCAGATATCAAATTTAACTGAACTGGAGAGATTTTGTATGGAAGAATAGTCAAAAATACCTCCATCCAGAATCCAGACACTCATCTAAGTCTGTAGCAGGCGTCTAGAGGCTGTTATATTTGCAAAAGGAGGCTCAACTCAGTATTGATGTAATATCTCTGTTGGGATGCCCAAATTTATGCACCTGTCTAATTTTGTTATAATGTATATTGAATGTTTTCTGTTAATCCAATAAACCTAATGTCACTGCTGAAATACTACTGTTTCCATAAGCGTATATTAAAAGGAAGTTCCTACCTTGAAAGCTCTGCCAATGATAAAAAAAATTCCAAAGAATTAAGAGGGGTTCCCAAACTTTTTCATATGACTGTGTATATGAAATCTGTAAAATGCCTTTGAAAATAAGTAATATTTTTAAAGACTATTATTGATCATTGTTCATCTTGTTTTAATTTATTTATTCATTTATTTTTTTTAAGCCACTTATTCCATTACATAGTTGCATTTGCCCAAAGCCTGTTCCAGTAACCTCCATCCAGGACAGGCATGTGCATATATTCATTTTTGTTCTTAAGATTCGTTGTGATTTATTGTATTCTTAATGTGTTAACCTATTGTCAGGACCTGCTCCGGATAAGATTAGAAAATTGTTTCACTAATATGACCTGGCCCAGGGTTTTTACTTGTTGGTAATTTACTGAAAATGTTTGAAAGAGGTAAACAAAAAAAATATATAACAGCTTTGAAGTGAGGCCCACTAATAAAGATTTAGGCACTAAAGTTAGAGATGATCAGGTTCTGACGGCCAAAAATACCACTTTACAAAGCAATGACTGCTTTTTTCTTTCTTTCTAAGTGGTTTTCTGATTCTTGATTTTTATATCCAAAATACTCACAACCTCTGACCTTTTCTGGAAATGCCTTCATGCTTTTGCATTCAGATTTCCAGTTTAGAAGAAAAGGATAAAAATGGCAAGTTTTGTACTGAGCTCGAAATGGGGAAGGTATGGCAACAAATGTATTCATATTGATTCATATAATCTTACCAAAGCAAACTCAGCTGTGAGAACAACTTCTGGAAATAGATGCACAACATATGTGTGGATATTTTTTTAAAGAGAACCAAAAGGAGACGTTATTAGAGCACTAAAGCATATCATTCTGCCCTTAAAGTTAAATAAGCCCATTCCTTCTCCAAAAACTGGGTGGCTGTATTTTATTTTTCTGAAGGTGGAAATAAATAAAAAAAAATCAGAGTCGTCCTGCCGAAGTGCTCCTTCAGAAAGTTGGGTGTTGTGGAAAACAGAAGCCAGTTCTTGCATCACTGGCCAGGGAAAGCAATGTAACTATTCCAACTGCAGTTTTGATCATTATGCCACACTAGTTACTGAGAATACAACATTAAGGTGAAATGAGCAATTTACATTTACTGGCTTCTGTCTTTAGGACTCGTGGACCCAAGGTTTTTTTTTTTTTCTTTCTCCAGGTTCAAATCTTATTCCTTTTTTTTTTTCTTATGACATTTAGCTTTGTGTTGTGCTTTTATATTTTTACCCATGTGCATTGTACTTGAATTTTTTTCATGATTAACATTATCTCTGCATTTTCAGTACTAAGTATATAGCATGTAACCTTTGTAAAATGACAATGGAAATATTGTGTCCAAAGTAGTCAAGTGTTTGACAATGGATCAGTTCATTGTGGACAAGTCCTTAGCATTTGCTATGTAGGCTTATCTCCTATCCGTCTCACTGGTCTGTCTACTTAGGGTTATAAATACTTTCTTTCAAAGAGTAATTTTCATTTTAGCTGAATATTGTACTAGGCATTGTGCTTCCACTTCAAGGGCACACAAATAAAAAGCCTTATCCAAGTGGATGCTGTTGATATCCTTCTCAAGACAGCCATAATAATCCTTAATTTATAAGGATTCAACATGTTGCATACAATACAACTTTTTTTTTAATGTGCTATGGGATTATCATAAATATTTAAATCAAATGGCTCAAACTAAATGTGCTGTTGCACTTTCAGCAACATGCCTTGTATAATAATGTGCTGTTGAAATAAACATTGTTGTTGTTGAACCTTTTTAAAGAAGTGCCATTGAGAAAGACGACACGGAGTTTAGGTCTGTTTCATCACCTCTCTTCAGTGTGACCTGTAAAGGACTGTCATCCCATCTGGAATTGGTTCCTTCGTTGCATTCCATACTGCAAGAATAGGCTATAGCTTTGTAATAAAAAAAAGCAGGTTTAAACAAAAATGCATGAGTGGATGGATTATGCTACCATTTCAAACTAGGTATAAACCACTTTTTTTCAAGCCTAGGTAGTAACCCCTTGTATTGTGAAAGAAGCCACCCAAATTAGAAAAAGGAGATTAGAAAAACTATGTGGGAACAAATAAAGTTATTTACAAATGGAATTTCGATTACCCTTGTTGCATTTTGAAGTAGTCAAACTAACAAAGTTACTATTAGCACATAAAGTTTTGCCATTGGGAGGAGTAGTAGTATGTGTAATCAACATGCCATTATCCAGCACCATGAAAAACACAAAATAGCTTACCTGATCTACTCCTTACTCCTGTTTCATACCAATTACTAACTTATGCTCCCAGTTCCTAAAAATTCTGGAAAGAAAAACAAAGGGAAACTCCAGTACAGGTAACTAGTCTTGTGTGAATCAATAAATATACAAATAAAACAAAATAAATTAACACTTCAGTAGGCAGTAATATTAGTAGCATATTCATCAGAATAGACAGCACAACCCAATTGTTGGGGAACATGCACTGGTACAGTGTGTTGCCGCACACAGCAAAACAGCTGAGAATCACAGTTGGCAACCCCAAGGCAGACATGCGGTTTAGTCTCGCCCTCCAGAAATGACCATCTATCTGCCATAATCAGGTGTTACGTGGACGTCCCCTTGGCTTGGCAGCCAGATTACACTTAAGGAATCAAGCCACTTGGCCATTGTGCCGTAACTGATGCAGGTAATGTGCCTCATTCAGGACATTGTAAGCACCAAACCAATGGTACCCAAGGATTCTCTGAAGAGACACAGTGCCAAAGGAGTCCTGTCTTCATCTCAGGTCACTGAAGAGGAAACAATAACATTTATTTCTAAAGCACATTTTCATACAAACAGTGTGGCTCAAAGTGCTTTACAAGAGTCAAAGAAGTAGCTGCTTGCAAAGATAAATAGATAAGAATAATAATGCATAAATAGTTGTAGCCAGTAGACAACGTAGCAGCACTCCCAGCTCCAAACACAAATGCTCAGCCATGATTTCTGGTACAAGCCTAGGTTTTTATTAATACAATTACCTTTGCAAGGTTTCATTTGTTTCCATTAAGTGTTACAATAAACCTTCTCATCAGACTTTTCCCCTTCACTCCTCTTAACAACCTTTGACCTTCCTTCGCACCTGACACTAGCTCCCCTGGGTGAAGCGGAGCTGTCTCCTTTATACCAGCCCAGGAGTACTTCTGATGCCACCACACTACATCCAGAAAGCACTTCTGGCTCAGGCAGAACCTGCCTAAACTGGGGACAGCTTCTCCCACCAGTTCCCCTTTCCATTATCAAGGCCTCCTGGCTGGGTAAGAAAACATTCATTCCAGGCAGGATGCCAACCAATCTGTTTCTTTTGTGACATAATATACAAAAAATAAATAATCCACACATAACCTAAGATAAATATATAATTAAAACAAATAAGAGTCCTTAAATATATAATCTGTTTTTAGTGTCTGTAAATGAAACTTCAATGATAAGGTCAGTTGTCTAGGACAAACAGAAAAAAAAGTAAAAAGCTCCAGTTAAGCTGTAGGGGAAAAAAAAAACTAAATCTGTCATTGTTCTAGGTCCAAAAGACCACCCAGACCCCACTGGGTACTCTGCCTAACGTAAACGTTCTTGGCATTGGTGCCTGGCTTACATTGAGTGCTGCCTGGATAGGCTGTGGTGTCTGCAAACTTGAACTTAAAGAGGCTTAAAAAAGGATGAAGGCATAAATGGATGAATCATACCTTCATTCACCTAATGTGTTTTTTGAATACTGTGGATTATTTTATCTCTTTTTAAAAACAAGAATCAATCTTCTTTCTTAAAATTTGATATGTATATTAAATTACTAACCCAGTTTAGTATCAGTGTTGAGAAAAGTAGAGTTACAAACTGGGCTGTAATTTGAAAGGACATCTTGTTGTAACATGTCACTGTGTTAGTAAGTTTACAGTTTAATTGGGAAGTGTATTTAAGCAACACTGTGTTCTCCTTTGCCCTATGATTTAGTTGCCTTTCTGACTATCTTGAAAAGAAAAGAAAATGGTTGAAACAAAATTTCCACTTTCATTGTTTTAATAGTATCTATTGTGTAAAAAAAAAAAAAAAGCTTGCAAGCACAATGGTCAGTGTTGCTTTATGTGTTTTACTATGGGAAATAAACCTTCCAACATCTAAATGGCTCCTAACCTTTCCACCAGCCTTAAGGCTTGTGTTTAATCTATTTAATTGAAGTGTCTCCAGCCAAAAATAAGGAAATAAAATTAACAAGCAATTGCAAAATTGCTTATATTACCTTTGCAATTAATGGTTCACTTTGTTATTTAGCATTAGCACACTAACACTGCGTCATATGCAATAAATCCTGCTTCCTTTTGCCTTTTTTTCTTCTTTTTCAAATAAGGGTCATGGTGGTCCCAGCTAGTTGTTTCATGAATGTTAACCCTCACAGCCTCTTCAATGTATATCAAATACACTTTGACAGTTATTAAAAATGTGAAATGGCTCTAGCAGCAATAAATAAGATTAAACTGTTAATTATATTAAAAAAACTTAAGCTGTAGGACAACATCAGCTGCTGTTGTAGGTCATTGGTCAGCTTTCCATGAATTTCACATTGCATTACTGGTATTACAAGAAAGTATCACCGTGGATAGTAGTGTCACTTTCAGCAGCGCTGATGTCATTATGTACCTTGAATGTTTTTTTCTATGTTCACATGGATTCTTATGAACAGTCTGATGACATGCAGTCTGGCTGAGCTGGCCTATTTTGAGACGCTGAGTAAGTAAGAGCATATATTTGATCTGCAGGGAGCTGCTTGTTTGATTCAGATCTAGTTGCACTCAGTCCTTTTTGAAAAGACTCTGGATCTCCATGACCTTATTTTAATACATTCACAAAATAGACAGATGTTTTTAGGTGTGCATTTCATTTTGCTTTTCAGAACAAATACATCAATAATCTTATCAAAGGTAGTGTTGCATTGCTTTGCATTTTCATAGTGGGGTAAACTCTTTCCTGCCAAAACTGTTCCCTGTTCTGGAATAGCATATTAGATCATGCACCTGAACAGAAAAAAAAACACATAAAGGTATAGATGAACTAACAGATCTCAGAACTGTTTTGTCTTTTCTTAATGAAAATTTTGTGGTATGCAGTTAGACATTTGTTGCACTAAATTAGTGTACTAAGCTGCAGCTCTATTAATGGATATGGAAAGATTTATCACCAGTTATCAGACAGTGAACAGTTAAGTTTTCAAAAAATTAAAATGTGGTGTTTAGTAAAAGTGCTTTTTTAAAAAATCACTGTATAATTGTATCTGTGATTAGATAAAAGAGGTTATAATTCAAATATCATCAATTTAAAACCAAACAGATAAAACCCCTTCTAAAGTCTTCGCTAACCTCCTCTTTGCCAGTACTTTCAGCTTGATTGTTGTGATAGTATTATGAATTGTAAAACGTGCAATAAGAGCTGAGAGAGTAACAACATGATGCTTCTGAGGCCCCTCAATGGGGGAAAATAGGTTAGGGGGGCAGCAATCAGTCTACCAATCACAATAAATGTAACTACAAGTTGTGGCAGGTAACAATAAATAGCATCATTTACAAGTAATTGGTTGTTCAAAACAAGCTGTGCCTATTGCTTGATTTTTCAAGTGAAAAATGGGGTGCTATACCCACTAAATGCTGCTGTGTATTCTACCAAAGCTTTAATTTCTACTTGGAAAAAGCATGTCACTCTCATTGAGAGACATAATTATCTATCTGATAACTTTAGGTGTCAGATTTATACTCCACATCCACCAGAGTGATTGTCTACGTGCATAATGCTAAGAATTCCATTTTAATGCACAGAGTTTATTTTAGTTCCAAATACCTACATTTAATTTAAAACTGAAGTAGAACATTTCTTATGAAAATACATTTTTCTTGGTCTGTTAAAAGTAATTCTGCACCAGACATTTCATTAAGAAACATAACTTGGCAGGTGAATACTGTATGACACTTTTAAGGTGAATTTTTATTAGGTACAATAGGAAATGTATTTTTATGGAAGTAGAAGGATTGTAAAGGCTGTTGATCTGGACGTATAAACAGTTTAATTGTTCTACTAAGTTACTTTTTCTTTGCTTTAGAACTGAGACTATTAATTGAACTGCAACATATTATTATTGTTGGTGTGAGGTTTCTCACATAAACAATTGCATAAGAAAGGAGAAGAGAGACCAGTTAACCAGATACCACTTAAACAGTTAATCAAACACTAGATGATTCCATAGTGCATCTGTTTATAAATTCATATGAGAACAATTTCTTTTCAACAGGAGAGTATAATGGACTGAGTTTATGTAATGGGCATGGAGGATGTAAATATGCAATTTATATTTCAGTACTGAATTTGCATGGTTAATAATATCATCAAATAGCCAATTGAAGAAAATCCTGCTATCTAATAAAACACTTTTTAAGCTATAATAATTTAAGGGTATTCTATAACATTTCAGTAACTATTTACCGCTTAAATGCTGATCTTTCTAATCAAAAAATAGGTCATTACGATAGAAATTGCCAAGAAGAATTAATAATTAATTTCAGATTTATGGTATTTGAGAGTTTCTCTAGAGTGTCTATTTTTCTCTTGCATGATTTGGCTGAAAAACTAATCAGCACTTCATCATCTCATGACACCCGTCATTGAGATATCGATATTTTTGGCATCAGGGAACTCTAAAACATCGAGATCTGTCGAAAACTGGAGATCGAAATTTTTGACAAATCAAAGCTTTCGCTCCCAAAACCACCCAAATAGATGATAGGTTATGATGGGTGGGACATGAAGCAAAAAAAAAAACCACACCCCCTGTGCGCAACACATTATAGAACAATATATTAGTCCAATGATGTTGGCGAAGTCCACACCCTTTCAGTAAATTTTACAGGTCCAAAAGTGCGGAGTTTGTTTATCCATTACCTGTTAGCAAAGCATTTAGTTAACTTTTCCATGCTACAGTTAGGTGTAAAATTAGTTGAAAACAGGGTCAAATGCTATCTAGTTCTGCCCTGATTCATCATGTTATTTAAATACCCCCCAGCCCCAACACAAGTTAAACTGCGACTCAGTTCAAATTAGTAAAGACAGTGTTGTAGAAACAAAATGTGACCATAAGAAAAGGGGAATCATGGTTTTGGTAGTGAAGTAAAAAGACCATCACACACAGCCAGTTATAAGAAACACTGTATCTGTGAGAAACAAGTTGAAGCTATAGCTTTTTCTTTTCATTGTTTGGTGCAAGTATATGCTGTTATATTTTATCCCAAAACAGATAAAGTGAAAACATATCTGAACTTTTTCTCATTTTCTTCCGTCAATTTTCAAATCTTGATCTGGCTCGTGGCCTATTACAGTGTTTCTACAGGTCATTATTTTAAATATGTAATAATTAATTTAAATTATTTCATCACTTTTCTGCATGTCGATATAAATCCTCTTTGTCTCTCTGTAAATTTAAACTGTAATGTTGTTTTAAGTTTTTTTTAGTAATTTGTTTAATGTTCTTCTTTGTGAAATTTCATAATTTGGTGCAGATATTTATAGTTCATTTGAGCAGGCATGATTTGTTTTTGCTATGATTATGGTTGAATGTATGAATAAAACCTAAGCAGCATCTGTGAATTTATGGTTGGAAATTTACGGACGCAATATACAATGGTTTAATAACTTTTAATGTCTTGCAAAAGCCTGTGCTGTGGTTGAAAATAGTTGAACATAAACTTTAGTAAACACTATTCAGTTGTGTTAAATTGTTTTTTTGTCTCCCCAGTCATTGGTCCCAAGCTAAAAAGTAAAACTGAAGCTACATAGCTGAGTGATAGAGCAGGAGTCATGACCGCTTGCAGCCACTGATAATTTCCTTATTCTGTCCAGCTTAGTTGTGGGAATGTGAATGCTGTGACACAATTCTTATAGGATCCATACTTCTGACAGGCATAACCACAAGTTTGACACTACCAGCAAATCTGGAGAGAAAGCTACAAAAGCGACTTCAGTGCTGGATCTGAGTAATGCTGTGCTGCATTGAATGATAAAAATACAAAGCCAGAGGGGGGTGTTGTTTTGAAACAATACCACAGCAACAGGTGGGCTACAGGAGGAACCCGCAGTCAGTAAGTGGTTCATTGTAAACTTTATGCAGTATTCTTAATACTTTAAGTAGATTTAACACCTTTCACTTACTGCCTTTTCAGTATTTTATATTTTGAATAAATTACATTTTTTTTTCATTTCTGGTCACCACATTTTTGGTGCAAGACAACGGTAAACCCTCTGAAAAAGTGCATTCTTATGTAATTGAGGGAAATGCTTTTAGAACTTTTTAAGAATACACTTGAATTTATACACATAAAAATCCCTTTTATTAAAGATTTGCATATTTAAGATTGTATATGGATTAGTATACTGCAGTGAAAACTGTTGTTCAACTTCAGACCTTCAGCATCACATAGAATTTAAATAAATTATAGACATTTGTAAAAAAAAACTCTTATTAATATACTTTAAAATGGCTAGAAATTTATATCCATTTTATATAAGTTAAAAAGTGAAACATACAAAACAGTTTTGTTGAAAAGCAAAAACTTTTTTTTTGAGAAAGAAACAGTTTAATTTTGTATTATTTAGTGCATCTTCCATTATAACATCTGAGCCCTGTATATATTTACAAATACAGTTAAAAAGTAACAATAAAATATACAAAGTTCCCTGCAATTTTAAAAAAGAAATATACATTAGTTATTTCAAATATAGCATATTTTCGTTAATTTTATGAACTTACATTGGGCTAGGCAGGAATCAACCCAAGACAAGATGTCTGTCCATCCAATACACACCCACATAATTTTGTTCACATCTAGCCACTTTAGTGTGACCAGTCTACTTAACGTGAATATGCTTGGCATATGGCAGGAAACTAAAGTACCCAGTGAAAACTCACATAGACATGGTGAGAATATGCAGTCTGTACTGTTACTTACCCTGCCCTTCACTTCTACCCAGGACTTGTTTGCTGGTGAGGCATCAGTACTAACCACTACACCATCAAAGAAATAAATGTAACATTGCATACTGTAATATTGTAAAACCCATTTATTTGGATTGCATGGGGGAGTGCCAATCAGTCATAGTACAAGAAACAGTACTACTCACTCACACGATGCCAGCCTCAAAATTGCCAGTTACTCCAACACACACATCTTTGGAGATAAAGTTACAAAATTGGAGCACCTGGAGAAGATTCCACATACTGTACTCCACCAAGACAATAAAACCATCCAGGATACTGGATCCTTGAGGCAGCAGCTCTAACTAATTTGCCACAGGTGTGTATATGACATAAATAGCAAGTAAACATAAAAATATATACTGCATATATAGAGAGAGAACAATTAATATATTAAGCAAGTGATATTTAAGGAGCACTGGAGAGGATTTTAACAAAAATGCCCACTAGACAAATTGATCAGAAAATGGAAGACATAAGGAAATTTTCATTAAAAGGCATTACGTTAAAAATACTGCACCACACACAATTCTGTGTTTTATTGTTTGGCTTAATGTATTCTATGTAATTGTGTGTAATATTTTAAAACTAATAATTCATCTTCTGCTGTGATAATGTGGACTGATCTATTTCTGCTTTACATTGTTTAAGATTGGTCATCGATATTTCAAATTACTGGATAGACATGGGAAATTATTATATAAAAATAATATCATAAATGACCTTAAACGTTTTCTTGTTGAGTCAGTGCACTGCCTACTATAAATCTACATTTAGCTGATTGTATGGTAATCTGTTTAATGGTTTAAAGGTGGGTATAAACCAGAACTGTGAAACTTGCTTAAATAAAAAGACTGTTCCCAGGAGTCAGGATTCCTGCATATTTATAAACCTGTATTCCCTTGAGCGAAGGCCTTTTTCATTTTTGTTGTAGTAGAGTACATTTAGTTTGTTTGAATATGCAGCGCTGTACAGCAGCACCTGCTTTTCACAGATGGAGCTCTAGACATACCTGCAACTCTCTTTGGAATTTGCTAACAGATACTAATTAGGTACTTGATAACTGCCCTAGGACTGGTAATGTCATGTTAGAATAAATTTACAGCAACGTTTTTAAGCTATCATTGAAAAGCTACATGTGTGTTTTGAATTAATACTTAGTGGTTTATTTGTAATTATTTAATATCAGTTTTTTAAAACATACTCTACACCTTTTCCGTTTCTGATGTACAGTTACATTTAAATTTTGTTAAAGTAAACACTTCGTAGAGACCTTTTAATTTCTGATTGTGATTGAAAGCCAAGTTAGGACTTTTCTGGCAAAGATTTTCTTTTTATAGTAGTGCAGTTAACAGCAAGTGTGACTCGGTGACAAAGGATCTAAGCTGTAAAGTGCAGGCTCACAGGTTCAAATTAGTGCTGACTCCCTAAAGGTACCATTTAGCCTGTTTGTATTACAGTTTTATTAATATATTTATATTTATATAAATAGCTTTAGTTCACTTGGGATCCCATTCACTACAAAGAGATCTATAATATAGACTTATATTGTGCTAGTATCATTTATTACCTGTTAATTCTACTTTTTATACATCGGTTAATAGATGAGCATATACTGTGTTCTCACGCCTTTTATCCTAGTTTATCCTATAAATGAGCTTTACATTTGTGTTACCAGTAAATAGAGTTGTTCACAGGATCTGTAGTTTGCTTAAGAATCATAGATTTCCAGTTGCTGTAGTTAAAAGTCTTGTAAATTTAAATGCTTAATTTTTATAGGCAGAAGGCATTGACAAAAGTGTCTACTGGTAATATATCTAGCAGTACCATGGGTCTGAAGAAACCTGTCAATAGTAATCCTGGTATTGATAGCAGCCCTGTAGGAGATGTTACTTGGCCCAGCTAACATCTGCGTGGTCCTCTAAATCATAATTACATTAATATTGACAAGCCCTTGACAATAGCCACATTACTATTGATGGGTTTGTGTCAATACTATGTTCTCAAATAAAATATATTAATTCATAACTTGTAAACTACTCAATAAAAGCATTGAAAAAAGAATATCAAGAGTTTGTATTCCCAGAGTGCAGTGAAGTGATAATCTGTCTCGGTTGCTTTGCCTTGTGCCACTTTGTGCTGAAGGTTTCCAGTAGGTAGCAGCAGCTGCCGGTAGCAGAAGGGCCGCTTGTAACTCAGAGGTAGATTAACCAGTGTCTTAATTCTCTGTGAGAAAAAATGAATTTCCTGCAAAGGTAAGTAAAGATATTTGTTGTGAAAGGATTTTTTTTAATTCCACTTGTATTATATTTGTAATTTGGTATAGCATTCCTAGATTGTACATGGATATGTGCTATAAACAAATACATTTAATTAAATGGAAAGTGAAGGTACTTTATTACCTTGTTCCTCTTTTGTTTATTTTACTTTTGGAAGTGTGAATAGAGTCTCTGTGAATATACATGCTGTGAAGCTGTACAGAACAGCCAGTGGAATATAATGCATAAATGCAAATATACTTTATTGTATTTTTCTTTCATTTATTAAGAATACATTGGGAATAAGAAGTTTGCTGTGTGTTTTAATGTGTCATACCTAAGATCTTAACTGGAAACATTTCTCATATGATAGATGTTATGGGTATGCCTTTGCTGTGATGTGATTTGCCGGTACTCTAAATCTCCAAGAAAGTATGATGTAAACCATACTCGGCCTGGGCAGTCCAGGTAATAGGGGATTTTGAATAGGTTTTACACACATGAAAAGTGATTTTATTGCATAAAAGCATAAGCATTTTCCCTTTATGTTTGCAGATGACACTGGAGAAGATGTGAATATGAAGGAAGGCCATTCAAGTTCAATTAGTCCAGTTCTACGAATCAGTCAGCTTGATGCCTTTGAGTTGGACAGAGCTTTAGAGCAGCTGATCTGGACACAGTTCTCCCAGTGCTTTCAACATTTTAAACCTGGGCAGCTAACTCATTTTGAACCAGAGCTGAAAGCATTATTGCAACTTGTTTTATGGAGGTTCACAATCTATTCCAAGAGCGCAACTGTTGGGCAGGCACTTTTGAGCATCAGATACAAGAATAACCTCTCTCAGACCCAAAAGTATCAACAAATGAGCCGCCAGCAGAAACTCTGGTATGCTTTGTGCACAATTGGAGAAAAGTGGCAGCAAGAGAGAGTTCATGACCTGTTTGCAAACCGACCTTCTGATTCTGCTGTACATAAAATAAAACTACTTCTAAATTTAATCTCGGGTTTCATAAAAGTTGCAAGCCTGCTGAATTTCCTTGTCTTTCTTCGAAAAGGAACATTTCCTACACTCACGGAGCGATTCCTTGGAATTCGTGCAGTTTTCTGCAAACCTCAAGGCATCCGACAAATTGGATTTGAATATATGAATCGAGAGCTGTTGTGGCATGGCTTTGCGGAATTTCTTATTTTTCTCTTTCCACTTATCAACACAAGAAAACTGAAAGCAAAATTTATTTCTTTGTTTTCACCGTTTGATAGTATCAGAGCTAAGGATGCAACATTGGTCACACATTGCAGAGAGTGCACTTTATGCGGTGAATGGCCCATCATGCCACATACTATTGGCTGTAGTCATGTGTTTTGCTATTACTGTATTAAAAGTTATTCTATATCTGATATTGACTTGACTTGTCCAAGTTGTGGTATGGAATTACAGAATATAGAGCCCCTGAGTCTAGAAATTGAATTAAATGAAATTTCCCAAAGCTAAGCAGTTTCATCATTAGGACATTTGAAGAAAGTAAACCATTCTGATATGGATAACCAGATACAGACTTTCTGCAATTCTAAACTGTTTTACTTGATTATATTTCTTGATAAAGAGTTGCTTCTTCATGAAAGTGTTTTAATTTAATGTATGCTTACTTTTGCTGCTGTTCTGCCTAATTGCACCCTGATTTATTTTGGTCTTCGTAAAAAATATTCTAAGGGTAATTTTGAACCATTTTTATGATGTAAATAAATGCAATGAATTCAGTTTGCTGCTATTTTAAAACCTCAAGTGAATAGTTTATTGTAACCATTAGAATAAAATATTATTCAGAATCTGAGCAATGAATAAATAAATGGTCAGAATGAACTTAGTTTTGTTTATTCAAAGATAGAATGTGATGTTTTGTAAATGCAAAATCTAAAAATACAGTACATAAATTTTCATATATGATAAGTGAAGATCTCAGTTATTAAATAGTGTTATATTTATTTTTACTATTTACACACTTTCACCAAGTTGTTGACTAATGTGGATTTTAACAGCTGTGCATTTTTCCCCAAGGTCTTTTTTTTTTTTTTTTGCTACAAAGGTTTTTTTATACATTATGTAATAAAAAAAATAGTTAATATAAAAGCAGTGGTCTGATTTACCTAAAAATAAGTGTAAAGATCAGGTGAAATTCCTAAACAAGAGGAAAGGAAAAAATCATTTATTTGGAAGGAAGCTATGCAAGGTTAAAAGTTTCAGGGAAGACCTCCATGATTCAAGATATAATAACAACAACAGCAATGTTTATTTTTGTAGCATTTTTATCATACATCTGATGTAGCTCAAAGAGATTTGCAAGATGTCCTAGAAATAGTTAAAAGAAAAGAAAAACAAAATTCATGAATAGTCATGAATAAATAACATAAAAAAAATAAGTCAATACGAAATTGCCCTCGGCTGGAGTAAAAACCTACATTACCCCCATCTACCTCACCAAGTGTGGCTTCAGTTGCTGAGTGTAAGCAAACCAGTGAGCAGAAAGAGACAAGAGAAGGTAAAGAGTGCCAGTGTAGTATTTTTGACAGTAGACAAGTCATCTCAGTTCCAGACAGTCAGTAGGATTTTGTTTTTCATTTATTACTTTGCTACTTTGTTACCTCATGTGTGTACCATACTCCTGTGTTTATTTTTTATAATGTATAATAATAATTCAGTTATCGTAATTTGTTGGTTTGTTTGGCTCATTTTGGCCTATCCTCTATTGTCACTATAAATATATAACACAACATAATATTCTCAAACCCACTTAATCCAATTCGGGGTTGCAGGGGACTAAAAAAATATATTGTGAGGGATGGCCAGGAGGAGGACAAAGCTTGCTGGGAGGAGCGGAGGAGGCAGAGAGAGAGAGGCTAAGATAGAGAAGAAAAATGCAGAACATTACTGTTACTGAATGTGGTGCTTTTGTACTGTGTTTGTGGTGTGGGAATTGCTTATTGGAAAAGTTTCCCCACACTAAAAGCCTTGTGCTTGCAGCACTTGTGGTCTGAGCCTGTTTGTGTCAGGTGTCTGGGGAGCTGGAGCATCCCCTGGTGGCCACAAGTGGCATATTCGGCAGGATTCCCGGCTGTCTTCTGGCAAGCCCTGTGTCTTCAAAGTCTTGTGGTTGAAACCCTGACACAACAGCGCTGCAGCACACAGAACTCAACAGAGAAATGCTTCCATCCGACATGGAGAGAAAAAGGACCAGGAAGACTACAAAGACAGCAATGGGCCAGGCACACTGCATCATCACCAACAACCCAGCCAATGCAGGGAGTGACAAGGCCAGCCGCGAGAGAAGAACACCAGACAACGGGGTTCAAATGGATGTATGAGCCATGCCCAGGGAGAATATCCCCGGGAATGTTTTATGTCTGTCTTGTATGCATACCTCCAAGATGGAGACTTTCTGGATGCCTATCTGTGGTCAAAACACATCTCTGCACTGGACAGTGATGATATGAGCTCCAACAGCGTGAACGAATAAGGCCTTAACCCACTGTTCACAAAAGAGGGTGATGAGGACCAGTCAAAGAACCATGGGACAGCTGGAGCAGATGGTTGACTTCGGAGCACCTGGATCCTCACCTGACAGACAGGAACCTGCAAAGGGCAAGGGGAGCAGCAAGTGTCTGAACCAACTCCCCCAGAGAAGGTAAGGGATCTATCTATCTATCTATAGCTTTGAAAAACTTTGTTTTATATTATCAGTAATGTAACACAACAAAAATAAAATCTGAGCTTCAGTATTATTGTCTTGTTCTCTCATCAACCACAGCATCAACAAAGATTTTTATTACCACTAAATTCATTGCATCTAAAATCATTTTGATCAGACCATTTTGAGTTTTGTTTGATATTTCATGAACACTTTTGCAACTGTAAGACAAAACTGGTAGAGGGAAACTTGTTTGAAGTCCACCTTGAAAAGTTAAGCAAGTATAAAAAGTGCAGTTTTTCTGTCAATATTTGGCTACATCTTTTTAACAAGGTAATGTATTATTCTTTTATTTTAAATGTCACACACTGCAAATCGAAATGTAATTGTATAATCTGTCTATTACTTAATAAAATAAGAAAGAAAACTCTCATGGTGCCTTCAGCTGAGCTGCTTACCGGATCTTCTCCTAAATCCATCAATGACAGTGACCCATAGTAACATACTTTAAGCTATGTCTAAACACAGTTAAAAAAATGATGTTATGAAAAATCCATAACTGACAGAATCCACAGTTATACACAAAACAACCAACTAGTTCTAATTCTCAGAAAATCCAAAAACTTTTGACAGTGTTAATAAATATTATGTTAAGATCAAAGTAAAACTTCTTGAAATGAATTCCAAAACATATTTTGAGCTAACACAGCTCATATCCCTAAGAACACAGAAAGTACCATCAGCTATGGTAGTGCAGGATCGTGCTATGGGGTTGTTTCTTTTGCTTCTCTTTATTGGGAACACAGGCTCTGGTCTTAATCAGAATACTTGCTGTCCTTTTCCAGAAATTGATTGGGTAAAGACCTGAAGCACACAGCCAGCTCAAGCGAAAAATATCTTAAGAAAAGAAAAGAAATGTCCTGAAATGACCCAGTCTGAGCCTGCACTTCAGTTCTATGAAATGTGAAAAAAGCCAATGGTGCCAAGTTGATAGAAACCTTTTGAAACTGCTGGAATTAAAGCAAAAGGTACTTCTACAAATAATTTATTAATAGGTGTACACACTTTCATTTTTTATAACAATGATTAGGTTTTTTTTTTGTTGTTTGCTGAACTGTTGTTTACTTAATCTTATTAAAGGTGAAAGCGGGTCTGACCTGATTTGTCCTGATTTCAGACTGAACAAACTCTCAAATTTCAGAATAGAAGTGCAGACTTTAGATATCCTCTGTATGTAATTATTTATCATATTCATTCTGAGAAAAAGTATATTTAAAGAGATGAGTTTTTAAAATATATTTGGTAGCTTAGGTGACTATAGGACAGGACATGAAACTGATGTCTTGTAGCTTCTTGTATTCAAATCTAAACTATTAGGAATACATTTAATGTAGACTCGTCTCTAGTTTTGACACAGCACATGTCACACCTTCAATTTATGATTTCAAAAACCTCCGAAGCATAGTGCCGATATTTTTTCCATCAGTTGTAGCAGTTGCATTTGATTATGGCAAAGCTCTTAGAAAAAAGCGCCCATGATTATCTAAAGCAGTAGCACTTTCCCAATTATGGAGCAGTATTCAGCATCTGTACTTCTCCAATGCAAAGTTTGACAGATTATGCTTTGTACGTAGCAGAATCCAAGGTAACAGAGAAGAAAGTGGTCCTTGTGTCAGCAGGGGGTGAGATTTTAACTACATGGCACCCCAGGCTATTTTTTTGCTTCTGTCAAAAGTAGCAAGAATTACAATGGCAAAATTTTGAGGTGAATTATGAATTACTCCCAATAATAACTATCACTAGGGTTATTTGCTTAAAAATGAGCTACTGTATGCTTCTGGAATAAATTGCCCTTAGCGGGCTAAATGTTCCTTTAAAAGCCAGCATTTTATTCTTCCTGCTTAATTAAATATCTTACTAAGGAATGGGAAACAGCCAGAAAACGAGTTTTACCATCTGTGTTCTTAATGGCATATATGCCTACCTGTGTGCAAATGAAAGCAAGAAAGAGAAGCACTGAATTGACTCTGGCTCTTAAAGAGTGGCGACATGGAGAAAACTGTGTCCAAATAAAAGTCTCCAAAAAGGAAAGAAGAAAAATGGTCAGTGAGAGCAATGTTATATCTGCAGTGACATAAAGTCACAAGCAATACAAGTATCATGACCTGCCTTTTATTTCTTAAATGTTTATAGTCATTTCTTGGCCTCTAAAAATAATTGAGGTATAGTTTTAGGAGTTCAGAATGTTATATCTACATGCATTTAGTGATGCTTTTGGGGTTGTTATTCATTTAATTGTTAAGGTCAACTGTCTGAAATTATATTTTTACATTTGGAAGTTTTTCTTTTATTTATTTTTGTAAGACAATCAGCAAGTTGTAAGTGACGTGTCTGGTGATTGTAACACTTTTGTCATCATCAAATATTCGGTATTAATACTGCTGTAATTCTAATTGTACACTCCTCTTGGTTGGATAATAAAAGTAAATAAATATTTTAGATATCATTAGATTGTTATTTAGTAGGCTAAACGCTGGTTCGTCTTATGAGTTTTCAATACCTTTTTGCGTTTTCTTCAGTTTTAGGTTCATCCATGTAGTTTGGTTGTCGGAGATTTCTTTTTATCTCCTGGTTTTTGACTTTAGCCTGGCACTAGCTATGATTTCTGGTACATTTACATCTCTCTCTCTTTTTCACTTTTCATATTAATCCTTGGAGCTTCTGTCTTATAACAATTATAACAGTATATATTTTTTTGGATTTAAATTTGGCTTTTTTGCTGTGCTAATAACTGCTTTCTCCCACAGCACCATTTGTGTTGTTATGGGTGTTGCCATTTTGTGCTCTTTGTTATCTCTGTTGCTAGGCAGTTGCTAGGCAAGGTCAGTAGGAAGTGTGCAATGTGTGACATCATGGGTATTGTAGGCGTAAAGGCTGGCATCAGGTACACCCTAGTTTATCCAATTTTGTAGATACGTTCTCTATCTATCTAAAAAGCCTAACATTATTTAATTCGTAGTTTGAATTGAGGTTACAAACTTTTTTTCTGCACCTTTGTACCCAGTATTTGACTTACATTTAGGTCTTTTACTGATTTAGATTTTTTGTCTCACATTCTGAGCTCTGTTACTCAATTCTTGCTCTCCCTGTTTTGACCTTAGCTAGTTTACTTTTCAACAACTATCTCCTTATTCCAGACTGTCTTGTGCAGTTGGTACATTGGGTTTGAATAGAGTAGAAAAAACAGAAAAGTTTTGAAAACATTAAAAGTGATTCTGCCTTTATGCTTTAGTGTAAAAAGTAGTACAATTAATTTAATAGGAAATGAAAGAGCTATTAGGTAATTCATTTTTTCAGTGGCTCTATAAAGGTATGAACAAAATTCTTATGACACACATATGCTTAACAAATTGCTGTCTAAAAGTCCTCAGTTTTAATGTGACAGAGAAAGGATGTGCAGCTTTGTTCATAATGGCCGGGGTGTCTCCTATAACTGAGCCTGCCTTCTTATTTAGCTACATGTTGATAAATTTGAAAAACTGCAAAGAAATGCATTCTTACTTTTTTCTGTATGTATTTCACATGGTGTTATCTATTTATCTTATGGCTGTCAGGATTAATCCATATTTTAATGAAAAATTACTATGTGCCAGTGTATTGTTAAATTATCCTTTCACTTTCTTCTGAAATTAAAAAAAAATCTTTTCTCAAAAAACAATTATTGTGGAAAAAAATATGTTTTTTTCTAGATTAAAATATGGCATTAGTCTACTTACCAGCTGTTCCACTTTTAAGTGTATTTTAATGGAAGAGATTATTGCTTTTAATATTTAACATATGGTCCCATAGAAAAACAGTTTAAAAAAAACTCACAATTTATTTGGTAAGGTGATGCATTACACCTACAGTAATTTGTTTCTAAAGCAACATGTTTTTTTCTCTAGGATTAGTTTCATCTTTCCTGATTGATTCTGAGATTCATTCAGTGGATGCGGTGGGACACATCATCAGTGATATCAACATCATACACCCTCGTTCAGGTGACCTACCCGGAGTTGATCAGACCCCAGCTTGTGTCCCAGCAGCATTGGCCCATAGATCATTCCTCCTGATCCATAGCTATCTGATGCTTTCTCAGCAGTCTCTTTGGTGGTCCTGATGGCTTTACACTTGCCAGCCCCAGTGATGTCAAGTAGGCTGTAGGCTCTACAGAATAAGTGACCAACAATGCCCCTGCACCCTGTTTCACTGGGTTTGTAGTGTGCCATCCAGCCTTGCCTCTAGCACTGCTGCACCAACTTTTAGCTTTTGGCCTGGTTTTGCTCATTCGCCTTCTCAATGCAGTCCTCTCTGAGAATTATCAGATCAATGAGGGTGACCTGATAAGAGGACATTGAAGAACCTACCACAACTGACCTCAGTGAAATTGCTGCTGTGTGGTCAACAAACTTCATTTGCCTTCCCAGGTCAACTTAAAGCACCCAGTCTGACTCGATGTTGAGCAGGCCCAAAGATGATGTTATAGGCTGATGTTGAAGCTGTACTCTAGAAGGAGTTGTGCTTTCTCTGGCCACATTCTTTGTTGTTGGTAATAGCCATAGCAACACTTTCTGCCACCACCTTCAGCACCTGGTCATGGTACCACTGGTAGTGTCCTTCCCCCAAGGCTTTAGTGATCCTCTTCAGAGAAGACATACTGTACCGGGGTATTGCTTTTGCCCCAGACATGGATGATTGCAGTGCTTAACACAACATCATTGACAGCCTGGATTATGAATTTAATGTGCTGGGTTCTGCATGCCAGAATTCAGTCCAGGAGATCTTCCAGTTCAGCACACCCTACCCATGGCCATGCTCCCTGCTGCTGCATTCCAAACCATCTTGCTGCACCTCTCCTTTTCATCACCAGCCCGCACTTCCTCCAGGACTATTTTTGTCTTTGCTTTTGGCCATTTCACAGCCTGGTTGTGGAAAGGAATCCAGCACCGCTTACTCAGTTGACACTGCTCCAATTAGAGCACTGTATCTGTGTCATAGCCAGGACTGTGCTACCAGCCACCCCTTCCTGCCATTTCTATTATTTGTCCATCCATACCTGGAAGCCTGCTGCTGCCACTTTGGGGTCTTTAGAGTCCATGTACTGCAGCAACTCTCTTGGTTTGTGAAACCATGAACTCCTCATCCAGGCTACTAAAGGGAAGCCGCAGCTTGTTGCTCCTTCTAAACAGTGCAGTACTGCTCTTACTGTGAGGAGGTCCGGCCACCTTCAAAGGTAGCTACTGCTCTTTCTCTCCAGCAACTCCACAGTTGTCTTGGGCACCTAATTTACCAGCAGAGGTCATAGCACTTCTATCTGATTAATGCAAATAGGCACAAAGTGTATGAATAAGTCACAAATGCTTAATGAACACTTCTGTTTACAAGATGGATTGTATTAAGATGATTTATATTTACAACCCCAATTCCAATGAAGTTGGGATGTTGTGTAAAACGTAAATAAAAACAGAATGCAATGATTTGCAAATCCTTTTCAACCTATATTCAATTGAATACACTACAAAGACAAGATATTGAATGTTCAAACTGATAAACTTTATATCATGTTTTGCAAATCTTCACTCATTTTGAATTTGATGCCTGCAACACGTTCCAAAAAAGCTGGGACAGGCGCATGTTTACCACTGTGTTATATCGCCTTTCCTTTTAACAACACTCAATAAGCGTTTGGGAACTGAGGACACTAATTGTTGAAGCTGTGTAGGTGGAATTCTTTCCCATTCTTGCTTGATGTACAACTTCAGTTGCTCAACAGCCCGGGGTCTCCGTTGTCGTATTTTGCTCTTCATAATGCACCACACATTTTCAATGGGAGACAGGTCTGGACTGCAGGCAGGCCAGTCTAGTACCCGCACTCTTTTACTACGAAGCCACGCTGTTGTAACACATGCAGAATGTGGCTTTGCATTGTCCTGCTGAAATAAGCAGGGACGTCCCTGAAAAAGACGTCACTTGGATGGCAGCATATGTTGCTCCAAAACCTGTATGTACCTTTCAGCATTAATGGTGACTTCACAGATGTGCAAGTTACCCATGCCATGGGCACTAACACACCCCCATATCATCACAGATGCTGGCTTTTGAACTTTGCGTTGATAACAATCCAGATGGTCCTTTTCCTCTTTGGCCCGGAGGACATGACGTCCATGATTTCCAAAAACAATTTGAAATGTGGACTTGTCAGACCACAGCACACTTTTCCACTTTGTGTCAGTCCATCTCAGATGAGCTCGGGCGTAGAGAAGCCGGCAACGTTTCTGGGTGTTGTTGATATATGGCTTTTGCTTTGCATGGTAGAGTTTTAACTTGCACTTGTAGATGTAGCGACGAACTGTGTTAACTGACAATGGTTTTCTGAAGTATTCCTGAGGTCACATCGTAATATCCTTCACAGAATGATGTCGGTTTTTAATGCAGTGCCGCCTGAGGGATCGAAGGTCACAGGCATCCAGTGTTGGTATTCGGCCTTGCCCCTTACGTGCAGAGATTTCTCCAGATTCTTTGAATCTTTTGATGATATTATGGACAGTAGATGATGAAATCCCTAGATTCCTTGCAATTGTACATTGAGAAACGTTGTTCTTAAACTGCTGGACTATTTACCCATGTAGTTGTTAACAAAATGGTGAACCTCGCCCCATCCTTGCTTGTGAACATCTGAGCCTTTTTGGGGATGCTCCTTTTATACCCAATCATGACAAACACCTGTTTCCAATTAACCTGTTTACCTGTGGACTGTTCAAAACAGGTGTTTTTTGAACATTCCTCAACTTTCCCAGTCTTTTGCTGCCCCTGTCCCAGCTTTTTTGGAATGTGCTGCAGGCATCAAATTGAAAATGAGTGAAGATTTGCAAAACAACAATAAAGTTTATCAGTTTGAACATTCGATATCTTGTCTTTGTAGTGTATTCAATTGAATATAGGTTGAAAAGGATTTGCAAATCATTGTATTCTGTTTTTATTTACGTTTTACACAACGTCCCAACTTCATTGGAATTGGGGTTGTATATTTTTCTTTTGCACATATTTTATAATCTGCAATTTCTTATGTTCAAGTAAAAATTACTACATCTGACAATTTAATAATAAAACTTACAGATTGCTGCATATTTTGATTATTCTCTGCAAGCCTGAACTGAAAAAGCAAGTTTTAAAATGGACGGATGGATTTTCTGAAAGTAACATTTCTGTTTAGAGATACCATCTGCACTGTTACCGGTTTCTTAGTCAGTTCTGAACTCCTGGATCTTATCCATGGTTGTACATACAGTATAGTATGTACAGGAGAAGACATGTTCAATTTTCTGTCCATAGCAAGCTTTGCTGGTGTGGGTTCAGAATGATATATGCCACTCCATAATCACAAAGCAAGCACTGTTTTGGCCAATGATAAAACTGGAATTGGGTAAATTCAGAATTACTTTGGCTTCCAGACTCTGATAAAAATCATGTTTTCAAGTGGGTTCACTTCCTATACTGCATAGCTCTATAATTGCTTCCAATCTTTCAATTTGCAAAAGATTCATTTGTACAAGAAAGGAATCATAGAATGATATAAGAATGTAGGCTACATATTAGTTTTATTGTAATTTTCTCAGTTCTGTGTTCAATTCCCAGCTTGTTCATGGCCTGTGTGGCCAAATGAGTGTTTCTCACACATCATAAGCACCTCCACATTAGGTTAAACTGGTATTCTGAATAGGCCCAATATGACTATATATACAGTATATACTAGCAACTGGGAGCCCGATCAAATCGGGCAACAAATTCAACATTTGTGAAATCCATACTTTCTCTGCAAAGAATTATTTGTTTTGTTAAGTCCTTGAAATGATCTTGTTATCATGGCACTGTGGTTTGTGGTTAAAATAGACCTTTTCTGCCACGGCAAGGCACGAGTTGCTCGATTTCTTTCAACCCGTGCTACATTTGCGGCTGCTCGAGCTTCTTCAGTCGCTTGTGCACGGCTGGCACGATGTCTGTCAGCGTTAGTAGCATTCTGTAGCGCATGTTCTTCATCTGTCCTTTGTGTCCGATTTGCACGATTTCTTTCAGCGTTAGTAGCATTTGTAGTTGTACGCTGCTCATCCGTTTGTTGTGCTCGTTGTGTACGTGTGGTCGTATTAGCAAGTCTACGTTCCGCGTCCGTCATGTGACTTTGTTTCCTACACATCCTTCCCACGGGCACTGCTCTTGTGGCTGCTCGAGGTATTGCTGCAAACATCATACATACGGATAGTATTAAATTATATATAAGGATATGTGCATACTTCAATGTGCACTGGATGCTAATATGAACTAAATTAAGAAATTCTAGCAATTGTTGAATGGTTGATTCTTCTGTATAATGATGAGTGTAAACTGGCCGTGTGTTTAACATACACTAGAAGACTATTAAAACTACATTGGACCATGTCTTTAAACTCTTATGTGTTTGTTGGTCCTAAATATACAGGGTGGCGCAGGGAAACAGGATATTTTGGAATTAGTTGTTGGCGACCCTGGGGAGTCGCAGTTGTTTGGGTCCAAAGTGACCTCGTTTAGAACCCCCTGCTGTTGGTTATAATGGAGCAGTGGAGTAGTGCACAAGGAGTGTTTGCTGTGAAAGCCTTTTATAAGAATGGTAATAGTGTAACTGCTGCACAAAGGGAGTATGGCATCATTACCCGTTAGGACGTCATGATTGTGTCCCGTCTGCTCATGAGATTACAACATGGGTGCGTAATTTTGAAGAAACGGGTTCAGCCTTAAAAAAGAAGTCCCCAGGTAGAACCACTTCACATACTGCCCGACAATTGATGGCAACTATTTGACAATTATTTGGAAGGCACGTCATTTCATGGCGCGGTGACATTCCATGGCCTCTGATATCCCCAGATCTCACTGTTTGTGATTTTGTTCTGTAGGGACTTCTTAAAAGCCAAGTGTACCGCACATGTCATACAATGTTTTCACTATCAATGCCTTTGAGAATTTCGAAGACCTCAATTAAGCACCTATGCAGTCTCCTCTCCTTTGTCATAGTATAACATGTCCTTAAGTCCTGGGTTGTACTTGGTTGCTCTCCCCTGCACAGATTTAGGTATTGAGTTGATCAGAACTGCACACAATACTCCAGATGCAGTCTCATTAGGACATCCCTCAGTTTATAATTAACTTAACGTTTAACTTGCTTTTTTAATTGCTTCTGCATACAGTTTAGGTAATGAAAATGTTATGTTAGCATAGCCCCAAAATCCTTTTTTAGAGGTGGCTTCCTATACCACAGGGTCTTCCATCTTGTATTTATAATTGATGTTACTTTTGCTCATGTGTAACACTTTGTACTTTTCGACATTAGACTGCATTTTCCAAGTGTTTGTACAGTTCTGAAGATTTTCCAAGCCAATTCAAATTAGCTTTGTTCTGTGCTTAGTTTATGTTAAAATAATGAATCACGATAAAAAATAGAAATATTTAAAAATATGCCATTGAGTCATCTGGTTTTTGGCAGTGACACAGAGAAACATGGAAAAGAAACACATGATGAAAACCCCTGACAATCCCTAACACGAGCCTGAAAAAACTGGACCATAACAGCAGAAATATGTTGAGCTCAGAAGCTGCTTTACCCCCAACTTCAACACAGCCATCACATGCAGCTACCTCCTTCATATGCATTACAGGACCAACGTGTTAGAAAGAAAATCTAAAAAGGTTACATACTTAGACAAAGTAAAAAAACTTTAAAATTAGTTCAAAAATATAAATAAAATTAATGTCTGTAATGTACAGACACAGGAAGAAAAAGGGCTAATTAATAAGTAAGAAACTGAAAGTCAAAATCACAGTGCCTAACGGCTCTAAAAAATAGATCATAAGAGCTAACGATCTGAGTATGATTCCAGATGTGTGTGTATAGTAGTCACACATAGTCTCCAAGACCATTTCACCATTTCCATGATTTCACATGCCCACCACATGTTCATGTCCACCATGTAGTTGACTAGCTCCAGTAATTTCATGTGTCCAGAGACTTATCACCAGCAAAACAAACAAGAAAGAAAATAACAAGTTGAAAAGCACAAAATGGGGTATAATTGCTGCCAAACACCTGTACAATATAAAGGAACATGTCTTGAACAAGGAGGGGTAGTTTTGATTCACGTTTGTCCTTTGGTATTCCTCTAATCTCATACTGAATGTGCAAATTAATGGCAAGCGGCTCAATTGCAATAACAAAAAGAATCGGGGTAAAGGGTAATGTTGTCTAGTACGACATTCTAGGATAAAGAAATCTGAAAGTAGCTGCTTGTTGTTTGTATAAAAGCAAATGTCATTAATACAGGCAGAGATTTTAAGTAATGTAAATACAGTATGTCTCTGTCAAATTACTTCAAAAAAGACCTTAAGGGAGACTTGTATACTAAATATAAATAAACATATAAATATTTATGTGAATTTCCCCTTGGGATTAATAAAGTATCTATCTATCTATCTATCTATCTATCTATCTATCTCTATCTATCATACAGATGATCTGGATGTAACATTGATTATGTGTTGCAGATTAGAAAGATGATCATCTGCCTTTGATAAAACTAGTTACATTTTGTGCTATAATTAAAGACATGTAAAATGATGTACCTTAGATTAGTCCATAAAAGCAGAGCTTAACTTTCTTAAATCCACTTAATTCAATTCAAGGTCCCTAAAGTACAGAGCCTATCTTGGTAGTACGGGATGCAAAAAGGGGCAGGACACAACCCTAGAGAAGTTGCCAGTCCTTTGCAGGGCCCACTCATACACACACACACACACACACACACACCACTCTTGCACTTACACAGGGCCCATTTATAATTGCCACTTATTGTATCCTACATGTTTGTGGGGTTGTCAGTCGAGGAGGACATAGAGACTCTACACAAACAATGACAAGGTATGGGGTTCAAAATCAAGAATTGGTTCTGTAAGCAATGCCTACTTCTTTACTGTATTTCCCAGATACACGAAAATGTTTGATATTCAGAAGAGTTTGAAATAGAAGGAGAAGCAAATATATGCAATGCACAAAATGCCATCCTAAAAAGAAAACATAGCACAAGCACAGAAAAATGTAGAATATGTGGTAAAATGTAACAGTTTACTATAAATGTCAGAAAGTAGGACACTAGAAAAAGATACAGTATGTCACACTGCAGATTAAGAAATGATCTCTTTGAAAATGGCTCACAGACTACTTAGTACTTAGGTGCTGTTACTAAAATTGACAGTACAGATTAGCAATGGACTGTATTGTTTCTCAGTCATACAACTCCAGATAAATGAAATATTGACAAAAAAGCAGATGCAAATGCCACTTGAAAGGTGTTTTAAAACATGTTGATACCAGAGAGTAATCTACAGTGTAATATGCACTAATAAAAGTCCACTTATTTTTTAAATATGATTACCTGCTCTACAGCAGAACACAGGGGATTGGAAAGGTGTACTGATATCACCCATGCTGCTTTTTAGCAGTGCAGCACACTTTGAATAGAGTCAATGAGTAATAATTTAAACGAAAATGTAACTTTCAAATCAGGAACTTTGTTAAACAGAACCTTCCCGATTTTCCTCATCTTGCACCCACATCCATGCTGGAAAAAAATATTGCTCAATCTCAAGGACTTAGACACCATCTCTACAATATATAAAATCATTTTACAATCCCTCCCATTCAAGAGGACACTGGGAAAAAGATCTGTCAATTAATATATCAGAAAAGGAGTGGAAAGTAGCAATGCAGAGAATTCACTCGAGCTCCATATGCACAAAGCATACAATTATACAACTCAAAATTATATATCGAGCACATCTGTCTCGACTAAAACTCTCCAAAATGTTTCCAGGGCATGATCCAACCTGCGAACACTGCAACCAAGCCCCAGCCTCACTGGGTCACATGTTCTGGGCCTGCTCCAAATTAACATCATTCTGGACCAAAATTTTTAATTACCTTTCAGACAGCCTTGGACTCACAATCCCTCCTAACCCATTAACAGCTGTGTTTGGGGCTCTTTCAGAGGGGCTTAAAGTGGTGAAGGACAAACAAATTGTGATTGCATTCACTACACTGTTGGCACGCAGACTTATTCTGATAAACTGGAAGAACCCAAACTCTTCTCTTTTAAGTCAGTGGGAAACCGATGTGTTATATTATTTGAAATTGGAAAAAATCAAATACTCAGTTAGAGGATCCGTACAGACTTTTTTCAAAACATGGCAGGATCTAATCAGTAATATTTTAAAATAAGCTCTTAAAAGCACAGAGGAAGCAATTATTTCCGTATTCCGTCTTATGCATCCATCTCATCAAATTTATTAATTTAGGTATGTTTACAAGCCTTAAATTTTACGCCATTTGCCTTGCTCTCTCTCTCAGGGGTGGGGATCGATTTGTTCTTAAGTCAATTTTACTTTTTGTAAAAAATTGATTGATTTGTATGGATTGCAATAAAATTAATAAAACTTCAAAGGGTGACAGATCTCACAGGCTGGTGTGTGCTATTAGTGAAGTCAACATGTGTTGATTTAATTTAATGAAACAAAGATGTCAAAAGAGATGGATAACCAGGTCAGGGAGATCACATCCAGACAAGGTGAGAGCCATCAAACAAATCTCCACTCCAAGACAACCAAAAACACTAACCTAGACATTGTATATATACTTTATGAACATAGAACCAGGCTTGTTCTGCTACAGAGGAATAAGAGGATAAACATCAGGTTCAAGAGAAGACTTAAAGAGAGTGACAGAAATGCTGTCTAAAATCTAATCAGGGTGTGACGCTAAAAGATCTGATTGAAAGCCAAATAACAAAGCACAAAATGCTAACCAAGTTTATAGTCCAAAGGAGAGAATAAAGATTTGAATTCTGGAAAAGAATTGATAATTTCACCTGTAGAGCTTTGCATTTGCAAAGTATCCAAAAACTTGGAAACTGAAATTTGATTACCACCATCTTATATAGGCAGGGAGCAATGTAACATGACTGGTAGTGCGCATACTGACTATATAAAATATGGTCACAGCCATGAGAAAACACACAAAATGGCAGTCATTAAAACTAGACATAACATGGCAGCATGAAAATGTAATTATATCTCACAAAAATGATTGACCCAGTCATTTTATACAAATAAATAAAAACTGTGAGTCAAAACCTGAAAATCATACATTAGTTTTCCAAACTGGCTGGTCCAGAGTTGGGTTGCAGGGCAGCTGGTGTCTCTCCTAGCAAGCATTGGGCGTAAGGCAGGAATAATTCTGGGACAGGGTGCCACTACATTGCAGGGGGAATAGATATATGTGTGGAGGAAACAGAAGAATCCTGCGGAAACCAACTTGGGCACAAACCACATGTAAACTCCATGCAGGAAACCTCTATCTCCTTGTTGTGAGGCAGTAGCATAACCACTGTGCCACTATGCTGCACCTCCCTTAAAATTGTAACACTTTGAAGCATAAGACATTTCAGTACTTCAAAAACCTCTTAGCTATCCCAGTAATTTGAAACTTCTTTGACAAGTGAGCAGCCATTGTTTCAGCAAATGCAGTACCTGTTTATTACAAAACCTCTAACCTACTGTTCCACCCTGTCTCACTCCCTGAAACAAGCAAGGTCCAGCAAAATAAGAAATGTCTAGCAAGTGTATGAAATGTGTGAGAGTTTTTGAAGACTGCCAGTGTTTTTTAATAAGCTGTTTGTATCGTACTTCTTGCCCAGCTCCTCTTCTTGCCATGCAGTATGCAGTACATTTCACTGCAAGGTGATGGCAATGTCCTTGTTGTTTCATTCACTATTCTTTTAGAATTTTAGCAGGTTTCTAGCACAGACTTGACATCCGGCATGTCTTTTCAAGCAAACATATTTTCTCACTGTGATCAATTGCTATGATAAAGGGTCGAAATGGGAAGGTCAAAAACTACCCAAACACCTTGATATGTGTATTAATTATTAAATTCAATTAATTAAATTGAATAGTGGGAACAAGAGATTAAAGCAAAAACAAAATACTTAATTTCAAAACACTGACAACTAGCAACTTTATTATTTAAACTTTAGATTCTATTAATAAAAAAGAAAGACAAAATGCAGAAAATTCAAGAGATTAAAGCTTTACAAAGAAGCAAAAGGGAGCTGAAGAACACTGCTGAAAATAGCTAATGCTACAGCAAAGTGGCTGTGGCAACAGCTGATTTAAATAACCCTCGGGTAACTGCGTTCCTAATCACCCAAATACCTGAGTCCTGACATAATCAGAGGTCCCAATCCTCTATTAGTGAACACCATAAATCATTGACATGTAGTAAAACCCAAAACGGACAAGCAAAGCGTTGTTTGCCAAGAAAATGAAAGACAAATAAGATTAATGGAGGTGACTAGAAGGTAAAACATGACAAATACCCGAAAATGTTCAAAGCTAGAAATCTGTTGCATCTTTGGTCAAGCCTAAATGCTAAACCAGGTATCAAAGTTGAAGTCAGGAGTGTGTAGGGTCTGTACCTGTAAAGAGGAACACAAAAAAAAATATGCAGAGATTTCTTTGAATTATCTGTAAGCTCGGATGAGTAGGGTGTGCATGATACCAGTGAAACGGTGAAACGTCAGCTCTGTGCATCTCCGAGGATTGTTGCAACACTATAACAACTGATGTTCAAAGATGGTGTCAGTAAAAGACGTGAAAAATATTTTACTATTAAATAAGATCTCTTATCAAGAAGCTAATGCCAAAATTGGATTCTATGACCCCAAAAACCAAAATATAGATATATAATGTCACAAACAAACCTCCAACAAATAAGCAATTAATTTAAAATTAACACAAATCATAGCACAATAATGACAATTGAATAAATTAATTGTAGCTACAAAATGACAATTTAAAACAGGAAACAAAATTAAGACAAGTAACAAAACTGAAATCTAAGACCCTTGTGAAATCCTGACACCAATGAGAAATGCATTCCATGAAGAGAACACCTTGATGTTAGTTTAATTTGTTAATTATTTATTAATGGATGCTGAAATGTAACCAAAGTAAAGGTCAACTGAATGGGTGAACCTTTATAAGAGGATAAAACAAAGACTAGAAGATTGCTAATATGTAAATCTTAAAAATCTTTTTATATAATACGCTACCGTGGCTGTGTGTTTGTCTGTCTAGGATTTTAAATCACCTGTAGCTCACAAACCATTTGAATTATTGACCTGAAATTTGGTACACATATACTATTTGATGTCTACTACCTGCTTTCGGGGTGATGATTGGCCTTCAAGGTTATTCCTCTTTTTATTTTTGTTTTATTTTATTGTAGAATCAACTCTTGGCAGTGGCCAGCAGGGTGGCCATGTGACTCGTGTGTACAGGCGCCATTCTCATCCCTACCACCTTCACCGTCACTTCTCCTACCTCTTCAAATCTTACATCATTCTTGAGGCAGACTGAAGACTTAAGTGCCAGCTTAAGTGAAAAATGAAGGAAAACGTACAAAGTAATTGCAACACAAAGATTGACTTAATCAGTTTTAACGCAAAAAGATGCAGACGGAAGTAGAAAAGAAGCGGGCCGATAGAGTGGAAAAAAGAAGAGCTGCTTAGGAAGCTGCAAGCGCATCAACCTCTAAGTAAACGAATGCTAAACATACAGAGAAAGAGGATGAAAACTAGGAATGCTCAAGTCAAGTGTATTCACTGCACATTATCGTGCAGTGCGCCGTTACTGGTAATAATAATAATAACATACTGTGACACACACAGGCTTTGGATGTTTCTCACAGGTCTGGGTTAATTCTAAAGTACGGGGGAGGTTTTTGGTGTGACACTGCCACTAACAAAGTTTCAATTTCCTTTAGATAGTAGGAGAACTCTCAGGAAGACTGCTGACACCCCTTTCTGTTGGGGCAGCGCCAGCTCCATCCCTTCCGTTTCCTCTGTTACTTAATTGCCATCCAACAATAAGCCGTCGTTCATTTGGAACCTCACATCAGACCAGCTCCATTATTAAAAAGTCATTTAAAAGCTAGCAATCTGCTGAACTCCATGACATACTGTTTTGTAAACTTTATCGTTTTCATTTCAACATCTCGAACATTAAATGTGGGAACTATTCTTTTTTTGTTTGTTTTCCATTCATTTACAATAATGTATTCTTTTTCACAAAGAGTTCGCTGTTTTTTTTTAATTTAAGTGTAGACAACCCCTTACTTTTACACAAGATGGCACGTGACACATTATCAGTGGACACATGCACAACAACCCCTCAGAGACAGACAAACATCCATAGATGTAGCATCATCAGACAAAAAGTCCTTAAAAAATAAGTTAAAATCTTTCTAAAACATAAAGGGTAAAAATATTCCAAAGTTTAATCAAAGTCCAAAATAAAGCTATCATGATAATGAGTTTTTAATCCTCTGTCCATGACCCATTCTATCTATGATTTTCATGTCATAGCTTTTGTTACAAGTTGTTGCAACATTTGTGTTTTTCAGTGTTTCTTTTTTCTTGATGACACGTTTTCTTGAATGTTGAGTTTGATTTTTGCTCACCATAATAAACTTTGCCTGTCTAATTGAGTTTCTCTGTTCTCCTTTGTGTTTCACAAATTGAAATCAGTGTCATGTGAGAAAATGGCAAAACGTTGCTGTACTAGAGGTGGTCAGCACTGCTTTTGACCTGCAGTAGAATGACAGTTTGGTCAGTTAATAAACAACAGAGGTAAAGATCCACTACAGTGCAATACGAGTAGACAACTCATTAGAGTTATGAAGCTGAAAACTAAAGTTCCTCATCCAAGCATATAAAAGAACAATGAACAATGAACATTACAACGTACATGTCATGTAAAATATGTCTGCTACCCAAAAGAAGATTTAAAGCATCAGATACTCAGCATCAGTAATGTCTGACTAATCCACTCTAAAATCCCAAAAGAACTGCTTCAAAGACTGCCTAAGTTATGGCCTAGTTTAAAGTTTTTTCCGCCCCTGTTCATGAGGCAGTTACAATAGCGGACATTTATTTTTAGACGTTGGAAAAGTGCATCATATCAGAATGTCAAGATCATCATGTAAGTAATATTACCTGTCAGAGCATGTAGGTATTATTACAAGAGGAAATACATTTTAATTGCACATTTCCTGAAAGGAGACATTCTTCACAGGATGCATGATGGACAGAAAAGTCTAACAAATTATAAAGAATTTGCCAGTACCTTTGTGTTTTGAGCACACATGTCATGAAAGATGAAACACAAAGATTTGTTGTGCCAGTCTGCTAAATGATTCTGGATAAAAAGGAAAACTCGTCAAAAACAGGTATTGATTTGTACAGGGTGATGCACAAATAAAGTGGTCCTGCACCTAGTAACGAGCCCCACCTTGGTTTTAGGAGCAGCATGAGTACTTCTGTTCCATTATCTATGTACTTGCCAGACAGAAGAGAGGCCGCGATCATTGGAAGGGCATATTTTGATTGTAGAGCTCTATGTTTGTGGAAATTCCTTCTGTTATAAGTTGATTCTGTTTAAAATTTTAGACTGAACATTAAAGGAAAAGATTGGTATTTATCAAGTCAAAGTTATTTCTTCACAATTATAGTCTATATTACTTTGCCATATGAAATGGTGTTCTAAAGTGAATCATATTTTAAAACTTTTAAAAAATAATTAGCCCTCTCTCTTGCATTTTATAATAGAGCTTATGGGTACTGGAGTCCAATTATAAGGTAAAGGATTAAAACCTGAATACATCCATTTTTCAAGCCAAAAATATGAACGAGTAATAATCCATATCTGTGATTATACATACACTGCAAAACATCTTATCATTAAGCAAACCATTGTTGTAAGATTCTGCTATTTTAAAAGGAGACTGGCTATGCACTTCATTTTACCAACTGCCTCGTTCGTCTTCCTCTGTGGTAATCTTTCAGCCCAAGGACGATGGGTTCACCTCAAAAAGTCATCGCCATTATTGACATGGACTATTAATGTCCCGAGGTCATTAGACAACTAGATAATAATAACTGAAAAGGCACACTTACAATTACTGGTATTCTTTCACTATAGGAAGTTTTTTTCTTCTTTAATTTGCAAAGAATTTGCTTGCTGCCACTGGACTGATAATGCACCTGTGTGCTTCAGTGAGAGAGAATATTGAACATTCATGTAGCTTGCGTTCAAGTGACAAGAAGTGAACAGAAGTTATTGGCATAGATCCATCCAAACTCAGATAACCACACAGTACAACTGTGGTGAGCAGGAAAGCGTCTCTGAATGCACACCACACCTCCAACTTTGAGGCAATGGGCTACGACAACAGAAGACCACGTCGGGTTCCTTTCCAGTCAGCTAAGAATGGAAACCTCAGGCTGCAGTGGGCATAGGATCCCCACAACTGGACACATCAAGACTTGAAAAACACAGACATGAAGCACACAGATATTAGGGTCATAATTTGGTGGCAACAGCATAAGTCCATGCACCCGACCTACCGGTTGCCAACACTCCAGGATAGGAGTGGTGTAATTAGATTCATTTGAATTTCACGAACTGAGTATTGTTGCACATCCCTTCAGGCCACAATTAATCCATGTTCTAATGACTATGCCCAGCATGATAATGCACCTTGTCACAAAGCAAAAGTCATCACAAACTGGACGAACATGACAATGAGCTTGGTGGTCTTCAGTGGCCTTTCCACTCACCAGATCTGAATCTAGTAAAACACCTTCAAGATGTCTTAGAACGGGAGATTCATAGCATGAATGTGCAGTGCACAAATCTGTAAGAATTGTGTGATGCAATCATGTCAAAGGAATGTTTCCAGCAATTGCGTAATCCATGCCACAAAGAATTCTGAGAGCAGAAAGAGGCCTGATCCAGTATTAGTACAGTGGTCCTATCAATTTGCCCACAGTTGTAATGTACCTGTATTTCTAATGGTGGTATTATGTACCACATAAAGCAAAAGACCTATTAGCCACCTTTTAACACATACAAGGGTGACCTGGGAAATCTCTTGAGTTAATAGGATGAAAGTCTCATCACAGGGAGGGGAACCTTAAAGGTGTTCTGGGATCGGCAGCCACTGTTAATTTTTCTTAAAGTAATGGTCACATGCAGTGTTTATTCCATTAATTTATTTCATTAATATTTTTTACAGTGTATTCAATTCAAAAATATGCATTCAGGGCCTTAACAATTCTATGGTTCATTACTTTTGCTATTAAAGCAGATGTAGGGCATCAAATAAGCACCATATATACAGTATTCTACATATTGCTTTTTAAATGGTATTTACTGTATTTTTTTCCTGTATAATATTTCTGTCATTATTCCCAGAGAACTTGCATATACAATACTTTTGTCTAATCCTTACACCCAGAAAAGAGCTAGCAAATGATTTGTAATCTTCAAGGTAGCAAAATTATGTGATATGTTTATTGTTCTAGCTCCTGGCAAAATTGATGTAGTGCAAAACTGCAAGTTTCTGATTTCCATTTCTAGCCACAGTCCATTCCTGGTGGGCAGTGTTCCTAGTTTTCTGTCTTTCATTTGGAGTTTCAGTGCCAACGTGTTAAGAAAGTGAGCTGTAGTATTGAAGGAGAGATGAACCGTATCTGTCAGCGCAGGGACATAGTTAGAAAAAGCAAGGTCAATACACAAAAACAGCAAGTACAAAGAAATGAAATCCCATTGTTTGACTCTATTATATTCCTATTATATGGTTTCTGATTGATTAACGTTGACATTTTTGCTTTTAATAAAGTGCTTGCTCTATTCTTTTTCTTTTAATCAAGGGCATTCCTGTAAGCATGATGGTAATTGGCTGAATGAAGCTGTTTAGCTGCTACTGTCAAGAACTCAGAAGTTGCAGCTCACAGCATCTTCTTCACACCATTATCTTAACCTTATTGATCTAAATGAAACAATGCACAGTGCTAATTTTTAAATTTCTTTAATTGAACGATAGTCTTCATTCTCTGAGCTCAGGATAAACGTCTAGGTTCTTCCCAATTAATAATGGAGCAATTATTGTTACACAGTAGTGATAAGCCACACAAAAACTGAATGTGCAGTGAAATACATAATTCAAGTTTCACAAAACCAGAGGCTTTCACAGCCAGAGATATCAGCACCATTTTGAAGGCGAGGAATCACTCAGGGTCAACACCTCCACTGTCTCTCTCTCTGTCTCCCTCTCAATGAGATGTCAGAGTTTGGATACAAACTAACAGCACTGGGGCTGCGAGTGTCACCTCTCTGGAAGGGTTGTTCCTATTTGTGGACTACTGTCATTTTCCGGAGTTATTTATTTAACAATATTTTAACAAAAACATTCATGCGGTTTTGCACGTTATGAGCATGCAACTGGATGACTTGACGTGTGTACTATGTGACACAAGTAACGAGATATTTTTTCACAGACATTTTTAATAATGTTTGCTGTTGTTGAGAGTTAGTCACCGTTGGGTCCTGTTCTATCTGAAACTTTGTTAGTTCTGTTCTCCACAAAAACACCATTACAAAACCACATAGGGTAAGGGTAACAGATACATAGAATATTTTTGGGTAGAGTGTTCCCTTAAATGAAAAATGTTATGACAAATCTGAATCTTTTAAAAAAAATAAAAGGGGCAAATAATTAAAAATATGTATATCATAAAAGAAGAAACAGAAGAAAAATATGACAAAACAGAAAAGAAATAAGCCATAAAAAGAGAACGGTTAAGGCAAAGAAAAACACCAGTGTTAACCTGGGGCTCATGATGAATGTGTACACTCTTTCTCATTGGACTAATGACATTTCACTACATATTCCTGTGAAGTCACATATCGCAGTCATGCAAATTAAGAATTTTTACCTGTGAGATTTACTGACACAGTAACATATTAATTAGAAAAAGAAATCAACCTCAGGCATCTTTAGTTTTGAAGAATTGTCTAACGTTATACTGGCCAGAACCCACGGAGATTACCATATGTAGAATTAAAAAGAAATCTGTCAGAACCGTTTGATAATTTATTGCAGAAATCTTTGCTAGTAGTTGCGGTTTCTCCCCCCAGCCTCGATCAGGCCACAGAAAATTCCTTCACTTTCAGACAAAGCTTTTGTAAACAGTGGCCTTTTTTATTTCACTAGCTGGCTTGTACAGTTTAATATTAAATAAGATGATCTCAAGGAAATTCTTGCTTTGATGAGCCGGTTTTCACATTATGGGTTCTATTCAGTTTTCTTTTGATCCCGGTCATTTATATTACAGATTAGTAGTTTTAAAAATAAAGAGCTCTGTTGCTGGCATTTTCCCATTGTTGTCAGAAGACGTGTGTTGGCATTGTTTAACTGGATTTTGAGAAACAGCTTCCAGGTTTTCAGATAATGGCACATAGACTGAATTAGCTGTGTCTTATTAAGTCAACACATGGAGGAGAAGTTACAAAAATAATAATAATGCGGCAATTGTAGGTAAAATACTGTAAGCAAACACATTTGCTTCCCTGTGATTTGTGAGTGACTTCAGATGAAAAACATCCACTAAAAAAATAAACGTACTGAAATTTAAAAAAAGAGCCCAAAAAATAATATAACACATGCTCAATATGATTTATGTAGAAATTCTTATTTTGTAAATGTTTGGCTTGCTCTGTCTAACAAATCGTGTGTTCCACAAAGCTATCAAAACTTCTTAAATAACCGAACTTCAGAAAAGTTTGATTTCTGACACTTTCTACAAATCGGTTAATCATATTTTGATCTAGTATTGATTATATTGATTAGCAGGTGTTCTGATATGGACCGGCATCCAGCCTACAGTTTATCCTCTCCTTGGACCAGAGTCCTGCAGGATTTAATCTTACATTGGGTTTAGTAATTTTGATAAATGGAAAGATTTAGAAAGAATGCATCTTCCTTGTTGAGCACTGCCTCAAATCGTTTTATGACTATAAAATTTTATGACTATAATGACTAACCATCCTAAATTTTGGGGGACGTCCAGATTTTTGGATCTCTGTAGAGGCATCCCAAAAGAATGATGGGCAGGACGCCATTTCCCATTGGAATTTTTTACTGCTCAAAGGTTGATCTTTGATGACTCATGAGAGTTAAAAGAGATTCTCATTTATGTTTCATTTAAAAATTGACTTTGGCACAGATGTGTCTCTGAAAAACTCCTTAGGAGGAATAGCTTAGAGAAAAAGGAGGCATGATATACAACTGAGGTAAAAGGAATCAACATTGAGAATTTGGTTTGAAAGACTTCATATTGTTTATTTCACTTTATCCAAGGTGGCTTACAATATTTGAGATATGACTGGTTGCATTGCTTTTGTTGCTCCCAAATGGACAGGTGAAGTGACATGCTCAAGGTCACAGGTGTCAGAAGTGGGATTTGAACCCACAACTCCAGAGTCTTAGCCACTATGCCACACTGCCTGCCATTTCATTCTGAATAAGTATGATCTAATGGAAACCTAACAATGTAAATTAGAGCAACAAATATTATTCCTCAGATGTAAAAACTTCAGTCTTGTAATGGTAGTAAAGTGTTTGATTACCACAATAAATTACAGCATAATTAAATTGCAAAAAAAAACAAAACAATCTCAATACACTACTTGGAAAAACTCAAGAGTTGACACTTTTGAGACTACTGTGTTATTTTTTTCTCAGGAGAAAAACAACAGAAATAAAAGAATGTATCTCCATTTTATTTCTTTCTGATCTCATTGTTGTCTAGGAGAATCCAAAAAGATATTAAGGAGATCTTTTTCTGATTTTCATTCCTATGGGTAGCCTAAGAGTGCAAGAGTTAAAGAAAATACTTTTAGAATTATTTACATTCACTTAAAATATATGAAGAAACATGTTGCAAAAGATAACCACTCAACTAGTAACAGCAAACTAAAGGCCTATGGTATGTGTGTGTGCCAACACTGGGGATTTGAGCTGAGCAAAACACTTTGTGTGAAGTTAAGTTCACAGTAAAATTCAAGAGTTTCACATCACAAACAAAATCCCAAAATTGTGTTTTGCAACCTGCAAAATGTGTGCAATTACTCTAAATATATATTACATTTATATAAAATGCTTTTAAAAAGCACTGGCAAATTTATGCTGGTGCAGGGTATAAAAGGATGTGGCGGGTGCAGTAAGAGCTCTTACCTACAGGCTTTTTAAAGAATGCCAAAGTCCTTTGACCTGGATGCATGGTCACCAACGACTCTCTAGAAGCATCTCACCTTGGATCATCTTATGGAGTTGGAGAAAGTGAGCACACACAAACTAGAGTGCCTGTTCTTTTGCAATGCTCTTGTTTTTAAGGTACCAACTACATATTGTAGCAACCCGTGGTTGAGTATTGAAGTTTTCGGAGCCGAACTCTGCCGTGCACTTCCCCCAAGCTATCGGCTAGCGGAATGCCAGCGTCATGCACGCAGCTGTACCCAGCTCATTAAGTAGGCGAGCACTCGTGTCCCATACACCGCACGACTCCGAGTGTCTCCGTAATAATTGCATAGATGAAATCTAGCAACACACAGCTCTGTCCTTTTGTATCTCTTTATTAGAGCAGATAGTCAGAAACAAAGCTCAACATATTGCAAGGCCATTGCCAAGGTCATTTCTGAAGACATCTTTCTCATTGAGATGTCACTTATTATACTTGGGCTACAAATGTCCCAAACCCCCCAAGCAACTGCAACACAATACACATATATATTCCCAATAGAAAAGGAAATCGACTGCCTTGCTTGCCCAGCGCAAACAGTGAACGTTACAGAATTACCCACAATGCACCATGCCGCCAGTGCTGACTGCCGGGTCATTACAATATAGATACTGTAATGAACAATCAGAAACAGTAAAAAGTGTTGAGGCACTCATGAGTGTACCCTGTATAATAAGAATCTCAAAAAAGAGATAAAACACGGATGAGAATATTAAGAGATGTCTTGTTAGATGGAAGTCTGGTTTTAATTACCAAAGATGGTGGTTCTTCTGGTTATGAGAGATTCCAGCAGGAAGTGGACGGACACCGGAAGTGACATCAGTGGTGGAAAAGCTGTCAATCTTTCAGTGTACAGAGGGAGACAAAGAGAAGACACTATCCCAGAGCGTGTTAATTACAAAATTAACATCATTGACACAACAATATAGAAAGTGATACAACCAGTATTATCTGTGTTTGTGAATATCTTTAAAACAAAGCAACATTTTAGTACTGCTGCCTCGCAGTTCGGTGGCACGGGTTCGCTTCCCGGGTCCTCCCTGCGTGGAGTTTGCATGTTCTCCCCGTGTCTGCGTGGGTTTCCGTTTGGCCCTAGTGTGTGCTTGGTGTTTGTGTGTGTCCTGCGGTGGGTTGGCACCCTGCCTGGGATTGGTTCCTGCCTTGTGCCCTGTGTTGGCTGGGATTGGCTCCAGCAGACCCCCGTGACCCTGTGTTTGGATTCAGCGGGTTGGAAAATAGATGGATGGAGGTGCACTGCAAGAGCCTTAGTATTTCTCATTCCTAATATTTGTTTCCATACAATCTAGACAAGAACAGAACTTTCAGTCCAACAAAGCTCACCAGTCTTATCCACTTAATTCTTCTAAAATAACATCAAGTAGAGTTTGGTAAGTCCTTAAAGGCCTACTGTCTACCACACTACTAGGGCACTTTTCCCATGTGTCTGTGAGTTCTCTTTGTGAAGAAAAACTTCTTAATGTTGAAACTATGAGATTTACCCTTAACAAGCTTCCAACTGTGTTCTTGTTGAATTCATTTTAAAATAACACTGTACTAATTCCCTTCATAGTTTTATACACTTCAGTAATGTCTCAATGTCTTAATCTTCTTTTGCTTAAACTGTAAAGGCTCAGCTCTTTTAATCTTTCTTCATAATTCATCCTCTGTTCCCCTGGAATCAGCCTAGTCGCTCTTCTCTGGACCTTTTCTAGAACTGCTATGTCATTTTTGCAGCCTGGAGACCAAAACTGCACACAGGACTCCGGATGATGCCTCACCAGTGTGTTATAAAGGTTGAGCAGAACCTCCTTGGACTTTTACTCCACACATCAGGGAGCTATATAACCTTACATTCTGTCAGTTTTCTTAATGGCTTCTGAACACTGTTGGGAAGTTGATAGTATTGAGTCCTCTATGACTCATGAATCCTTTTCATAAGATGTATTCTTGATTTTCATACCTCCCATTGTGTATTCAAACCTAATATTTTACTTTTCATTTTCTGACATTAAATTTCATCTACCACAAATCTGCCTAAACCTGTATGCTGTCCAAATCCCTCTGTGACGATTCAACGGATTCCAGATTATCTGCCAAGCCATCCAGCTTGGTATTGTGGGATAACTTGTGTATAATACTGTTAAGTGTTAGGGGGTAATGTAGGCTGCGAGAGGAGGAATGCTGGAGGGGAACCGGAGAGGGAGTAAAGGGAGGAGCAATGGCGGAGATGAGAAAGTGAATTTGTCTGTAAGAAGCTATTTTTGTTAAATAAAAATAATCAAGTTCTCACAGCAGAGTCGAACTCACTTGTAAAACACGACGGGCATTATCTGTAAACTAGACCAGCTTGTTACTTATATTCCTGTCCAAATGATATAATGACTTTTTGATTACCATTTTGGTAGTGACAATCTCTGGTTTCGACTTCGGCTTTGGTTAACGTGTCCTCCCCCTTTCATTCCCATATTTTAATCAGTCTTTCCTTTTACATGGCTTAACAATATCTGTCTGCTTTCTGCACTTTTAACTAGTCACAGCTGCAGCCGTGGTCTACGACAGGTTTAGAAATGTGTTGCCAGCATGGAAGTACCTTGATCCACATGATAAAATAGCCATGCCTTTGTTCTGCATGATGCTGGTATGTGTTGCTGTGGCTGTGTGTCTCTTCTACATGACATTAGTTTAGAGGACGAGGTGGCCAGGAGCTTTTGTTTGCAGATTGCATACATATATGGCTCCATGGCTAATTATGTGGATATTTCATAATGCTAAAGTAAGATTTCAGTATTCAGCCAACATTTGAGCGCTAAAAAAGACTGCTGATTATCATGAGGTACAGGTAGTCCCCAGGTTACGGACACCTGACCTACAACATACAGTATGAACAGGGCTGCAGCTGCGACACATGCTCCATCATCTTCAGCCCGGGGAATGCTGCAAGCGGTGGCTGGATGGAGGCTGGAGGGGGTCGATTTCGCTACTTGCGCAGTGTAGTGTCCGTCGGGCGGCTCCCGGTGTCAAACAGTTTCACTACCCACCCCCCATTGCAAGTGGTGACCCTGTTGTGGCTGAACAGAGGCCATTGAAGGTGAACGGGGAGGTGGGGGGTAGAATTGTAGTGTGCCTCGGATGGCTGCATTTTGAATGGGGGCGGTGGTGTGGCGGGGTACTGCAGGCAGCATACTGTAGTGGAGGTGACTGTGATGTGGGCTGGTGATGAACCGCCCCTCGCTGCCCCCATTCATTCTCAATAGCAAGCCTGTTTGTACTGTTATGCACATAGCAGGAAGTAGTCCCTTGTCAGTACAGGGTGGTCCAGATCTAATTCTGCAGATCCAGATCGTCTGGATGACTTTGATTTATGTGGGGACGATTCCAGTTCAGCGTGAAGACGATTCTTCGTGTGGTCAGTTTGCACACTTCTCGATGGTCCGTGTTTTTTTGGGTGGTTTTCTATGTAATAAACTGAGTAAGTTATAGCGTAATGAAAATTGCATAATTAGATCTGGATCACCCTGTACATCAGACGTGTTGACGACTGGTGCCTAATCTGCTGTGATAGCGTAGACAGTGCTGTGCAGAAGAGCTCATCTTAACCTTTTATCTTCACTCTTCAAGAATGTCTCTGAAACACAAATCCATCACCATTGAAAATAAAGTAAAAATAATAAAAAGGTCAGAAAGAGGTGAAACTCCATCATTCATTGGCAGAGCATTTGGTTACAGTCGGTCAACAATAACATTTATTAAAGTAATGTATCTGTTCCGACTTACATACAAATTCAACTTAAGTACAAACCTACAGTCCCTATCTCGTACGGAACCCGGGGACTGCCTGTATATTCACACACTGAATGGGGAGTGTGTGCAGACATTGACCAGGTGTAGGATCTGAACCCGGGATTCTGGATCCAAGAAGCAACAGTGCTAACCACGGTGACAATTCTATGTGAAATCACTTTTCTATTGTAATTTGCAGAAACATCCAGAAAAGGCAATGTAAAACGGGAACATTGTCATGTTTTTTGAAAGTCAATGTCATTTATTTCACCACTGCTGAAAGATAATTAAAGAGCCTGTAAGGCAATATGTCCCTGACACTGTGTTGACTGTAGTAATTTTGGTTGAGATGGAAGGTCACACTCATCAGCCTCTTTATATGCTGGGCATCATTACCTGACTTGTCAATGACTTCAAGCAATTGTCAGAATTCTCAATGAGCCAACCTTAAAATGCAGTTACTCTTCATGGGTTCATCCAAGGACCGAATATTCAGAGGCACTGCCAAGAAAGTATACACACTGCATAAAATGGAATCTTTGACTATTTAACTCTTTATAAAGCTCTTCAGAACTTATCTGCAAATATGAAATAATAACAGCCATTTCTTATGCAGGTAAGGGAATACACTTCACAAGTGAAGGCTTATTTAAAGTATATTGCACCTTAAAATTATAGGTTTTATTATATGTTACCTACTCCATGTAATTTGTGGTGAGGGCTGAGAAAAAAAATTGTAATCTCATGTTTTCATACAGAATGGAGATAATCAAGCTTTTGATGGAATTGATGTCTGTAGTGATCAATGCTGAACAAAAAGCAAACATTATCAGTAGATCTCATGTTACAAATTTTGTATAATCCATATGTCAAGTGGTCCAGTCACATGCTGACAATGTCCCAAAGTCATGCCTTTTTACAAAAATTTTATTAAATTAACCACTTCTGGAAAACATTTCTCGTGAACGAAAATGAAACTCACTTAGACGCGAACAAGTATTTACTTTGTAGACCAGCCTCTTGTCGTTACTTTTATATACTGTACATATCCACAAATAGAGAATCTCAGGATTATTTAGCACCAGCTGAGAAACTGCAAAAGTGAAATGATCTTCTGCTTGTTGAAATATCTCAGATGTGCACAAGTACACATAATATGCTTTTAATGATAATGTTTTCAATTGGTTTTCTTTCATTTTTAATCTTTAGTTGTATTCATTTCTCATTGCACTTTGCAATGTTGATATCACATGAAGCTCAATGTTAGCCAATGAATAAGCAGCTCTCGGCACCAATCGTGACCTGGGAAAATGTGGACAGGCATTTCTTCAATTCAAATGCCAGGTCCTTTTTTTTACGCAAGAACATTTTATATAAAGGGGTTTATTTAACAGTTTTTTTGTAAAAAATACTTGTGTTTGTGATGTTGTGAGCATATAGCTGGATAACTTGAAAACAGGCATAGAGAGCTAACATAAAATTACAACTACTGTATTAAACAATAAGACATAAGCCAAAGTCACATTATGCAGCTTTTAGTTGTAGGTAATGTCAGACGTGCCAACTGTATCTGCTGATCTTGTTGCCAAGCCATGTCAGTTTATAGGACTGAAAAACAATCAGCATTTCTAACTGAGGATATTTCAGCACAGTTGTGCTCACCCATTTATGTGACAGCCAGTAATGAAATGGAGCTGGTGCTGTATGAAGGATTAGCAACTATGGTGAGTTCAGCTGCAGTCTTAGCCTGTTTTTCATTTTTCCATTCTGAAATTGGTTAATACAGTATGAAAACCTACAGATACCTAGTTGATCATTAGTCATATATATATATATACTAGCAAAATACCTGCGCTTTGCAGTGGAGAAGTAGTGTGTTAAAGAAGTAATGAAAAAGAAAAGGAAACATTTTAAAAATAACGTAACATGATTGTCAATGTAATTGTTTTGTCACTGTTATGAGTGTTGCTGTCATATATACACACACACACACATATAAACATATATATATATATACACATATACATATATACACACATACATATACATACACATACATATATATACACACACATACATATATATACATACACACACACATATATAAACATATATATATACATATATACATATATATACATATCTGCATATATACACACATACATATACACATATATATTGTAACGTCTTCCAGATGTAAGGACGATCCGAGACGGTCACTTGGTTAGTTCCCTCTTTATTAGTCACAAAAAAAATGGTTGCTGTTGGCCACAACCACGCAGAACAGACAGCAATCCAAAAAAAACTCTCTTAGTTAGGCTGACAAGAACGTCCTCCTCTCCTCCCTCACCCCACACCCCTCCTCCATTTTCACAGCGCTTCCCCGCCTCGGCTCCACCCCCATCCCTCCGGAACCTCCTTTACCTTCCACTCTATTACAGTCCATCAGAAATAACAGGGACAACAGAATAAATAACTGAGAGGGATGTAAATCACAGAACACAAACTGCAGAACAGAACTCTACAATAAAGAACAGAACGCTACAATATATATGTGTGTTTGTGTGTATATACAGTAATCCCTCGCTATATCACGCTTCGACTTTCGCGGCTTCACTCTATCGCGGATTTTAAATGTAATCATATCTAAATATATATCACGGATTTTTCGCTGGTTCGCAGATTTATGCGGACAGTGGGTCTTTTAATTTCTGGTACATGCTTCCTCAGTTTGTTTGCCCAGTTGATTTCATACAAGGGACGCTATTGGCGGATGACTTAGAAGCTACCCAATCAGAGCATGTATTACATATTAACTAAAAATCCTCAATGCTATAAGATATGCTTCCTGTGCGGTGCTCGATTGTTTGCTTGTCTCTGCCTCTATCTCACCCTCTCTGACATTCTCTGCGCCTGACGGAGGGGCTGTGAGCAGAGGTGCTGTTTGCACAGAAGCTGTTTGCCTAGTGGATACGGACGCACCTCTAAGAAATGCCGCTTTATCGCGGTGCTTCCAAAAGTACACTTATTGATTTTTTGATTGTTTGCTTTAATCTCGCCTCTCTCTCTCTCTGACGTTCTCTGTGCCTGACGGAGGAGATGTGAGCAGAGGGGCTGTTTGCACAGAGGCTGTTTGCTTAGAAGATACTGACGCTCCTCTAAAAAATGCCATGGCAAACTTAAAATCACACGTATTGATTTTGCGAGCGATCTCTCTCTCTCTCTCTCTGAAATTCTCTGCTCCTGAAGAGAAGAAGATATATTTGCATTCTTTTAATTGTGAGAAAGAACTGTCATCTCTGTCTTGTCATGGAGCACAGTTTAAACATTTGACTAAAATGTGTTATTTTTATGTCTAGAGGGCTCTAATAATGTTAACAGTGTGGGAGAGTTTCTAAGGGCTTAAAATATATAAAAATAATTATACAAACATATGGTTTCTACTTCGGGGATTTTCATCTATCGCGGGGGGGTTCTGGAACGCAACCCCCGTGATCGAGGAGGGATTACTGTATATTGTCACGCACGTTTGAGTAGGGGGCCGCATAAGGACCTAAACGGTAGCGCGAAAGCACATGCCAGAGGAGATTGGCGGAGTACTAACCTCTCTCTCTTTTATTCTGCAGAAAGAAAGATGCACCACTGCCATGATCCTATGATTTCCTGAACACAGATCACCACTTCCGCCCTCCCTCTGTCGAGCCCTGATGACATCATCAATCCCAGAATCCATCTCAGTTCCTTCCCAGCATGCATCACTCTTCATTTCCGGTCCCTCATCATAAATCTTCCCCCATTCCACCAATCTGGCAGTCTCTGTTAGATCAACAATTCATGTATCAATCTACTTTGGCTTATTTGTTGCAGTATACGGGGCCGGAAAAACCCCAAACCTTTATAAGTGTTGTGTCTCTATATTACAATATATATATAAGTGTGCATGTGTGTATATATATATATATGTGTGTGTGTGTATATATATATATATATATATATATATATATAGCAAAATACCCGCGCTTCGCAGTGGAGTAGTGTGTTAAAGAAGTTATTAAAAAGAAAAGGGAACATTTTAAAAATAACTTAACATGATTGTCAATGTAATTGTTTTGTGACTTTTATGAGTGTTGCTGTCATCAAGGATTTGATTATCATTATTTCTTTCAATCAGGTTCGTATTTGGAGAATGTGTTGTATTCAATTTACATTCCGTGTTTGTCAATCGTTGTAAAGATAACAGGTTTCATTCATCGATTCGTTTCTTACTGCATCAATAAACAGCTCGTCTTCCTCTTTATCTGAGACCTGACACACTGCATGCACGGGTTTTTTTTACACTGTCTTCCTTTAGCTGGACATTGACTTTTTCCACCGTGTGCTTTGTTTCCGCAGTAGCTGCACTTATGAATATACTTGTATGTGTCACTCGCTTCATATTGTTTTGCTGCCTTTTCAATTGTGTAATGTGTTTTTTGTTCAGCGCTCTTTGGAGCTGTTGATTTTTGTCTGCATACTGCGTTCACAGTCAGTTCACGTGAGCCGCTCGGAGTACATGCATCGAAGGTTCTCAGCTGTGCTTGTGCTATCTAGTGCGATGTTAGCTCAGACCTGGCAATGCGTCTTCTCATTAAATTTAAAGTTAAGCTTTACACCTTGCTTTCCTATGCGTTTGCATAAGCACAGTCCTTCACCAGCAAGTTTAACTCCGTTACAGCAATTTTAACTCCGTTACAAAGTGATCCAAAGTCTCATTTATACCCCGCGTCTTCTCATTAAACTTGTATATTGTATTCGTCGTAGGCATGGCAAACACCAGCGGCAGCGTGTCTATAAAGTTAATTTAAACTTACGGTTTACAATGTGCTTTGTTTCCGCAGTAGTTGCACTTATGAATATGCTTGTATGCATCATTCGCTTCATATTCTTTTGCCGCCTTCTCAATTGTGTAATGCATTTTTTGTTCAGTGCTCTTTGGAGCTCTTACTTATTCTCTGCGTACTGCGTTCACAGTCAGTTCACGTGAGCCGCTTGGAGTACATGCATCGAAGGTTCTCAGCTGTGCTTGTGCTATCTCATGCGATGTCCACGGCTTTATTTAATGTTAGCTAAGACCCAGCACTTAAAAGTTTCTCTCGCAGTTTTGCTAAGTTTGTGCCAAACACCACCCTGACCATCTCATCTTCGTTTGCATAAGCACAGTCCTTCACCCGCGAATATTTAGCGGCAGAGTGTTTCTATTGGATTGCCGCTGACAGACGGCCTTATATGGGCAGGCACTCAATTACGTGGGAGGCGTGACAATGAGGGATGCAACTCCGCCTCACAAGGCGACCAAGCTGCAGGCTATGGCCGGTATATATGTACATAAGTAGGTTCCAGTTTTGACCGTTACACATAGAATTTCGAAATGAAACCTGCCTAACTTTTGCTGTAAGGAATGAGCCTGCCAAATTTCAGCCTTCTACCTACACGGGAAGTTGGAGAATTAGTGATGAGTCAGTGACTCATTCAGTGAGTCAGTGAGTGAGTGAGTGAGTCAGTCAGTGAGGGCTTTGCCTTTTATTTGACAGTAAAAGTATTTCAACCATTCTATGATCTGCTTCTCGCAACTGAAAGAGGGCACCGTGGCAGATGTTAGCCGACTTGCTGACCAACCAGCAAGTTACCTGGTAGGTGTGGCTTCGTCTTTAGCGCTGACGTCCGAGGTTTGATTCCCGAGACGGGGTGCAGTGAGTGTGTATGCTTGATGAGCCCAGAATTAGGGCGAAACACGTGTCGCGTACTCTTTGCATTATTTGACAGTAAAACTATTTCAATATATATATATACACATACACACATATATATACTGTATATATACACATATACATATATATATATATACACACATATATGTGTGTATATGTATGTGTGTATACATGTAGATACTTATATGTGTGTATATGTATGTGTGTATATATGTAGATATGTATATATATCTTTATATATGTATATATATGTGGATGTACTGTATGTGTATATATATGTATATATGTATGTGTATATATATGTAGATATGTATGTATATATGTATATACATGTGGATGTATGTGTATATATATTGTATATATTGTATATATTTAGATATGTATGTATATGTATATGAATATGTGTATATGTATATATATGTTTATATGTGTGTGTGTGTATATACAGTATATATATATATACAGTATATTACAGCAACACTCATAACAGTGACAAAACAATTACATTGACAATCATGTTACGTTATTTTTAAAATGTTTCCTTTTCTTTTTCATTACTTCTTTAACACACTACTCCACTCAAGCTGGTATTTTGCTATATATATATATATATATATATATATACACACACACACATATATATATATATATACACACATGCACACTTATATATATATTGTAATATAGAGACACAACACTTATAAAGGTTTGGGGTTTTTCCGGCCCCGTATACTGCAACAAATGAGCCAAAGTAGATTGATACATGAATTGTTGATCTAACAGAGACTGCCAGATTGGTGGAATGGGGGAAGATTTATGATGAGGGACCGGAAATGAAATGAAGAGTGATGCATGCAGGTATTTTGCTAGTTCACTATATATTGCACCCCAAAACACGAAGCTGAGTCTCAGTACTTTCTTCATCTTGAAACAGGAACAGCACGGTTATTTATTGTAGTGGGATCTACCGCTCTCCTATACACAGACACAGCAAACGGACAGGGTTGTGGGCAGGTTAGTGGCCAAGTAATCCTGTTCCCTGCATTTATAATGTTCCTTGAATCACCCATCGACGGCAGGTGTTCATGGCATGTCCATGATCTTTTCGGATTTGTTTTTGTGGTGAGCTGCTCCATCACTAGGAGCCCACGGTTGCCCCTGCAACCGATAGGCTGTCTTCCATAGACGCTGTGATTGCACTTTGGGTCACTCTTCAGCATGTCGTCCCAAAGGGGAGAGACCCAAAAGAGCTTCATAGCAAAGGGTCTGAATACTTGTACCAATAGGATATTTTAGGTTTTTATTTTGTTGTTGTTATTTTGCAATAAATTTGCAAAAATATCTAAAATCCTGTTTTCACTTTGTCATTACGGGGTATTGAGTGTTGCTGGAAGAGGAAAACAATGAATTTAAATGATTTTGGCACAAGGTTGCAACATAAAATAGAAAAAAAGAGAAGGAGTCTGAATACTTTCCGAAGTTACTGCATATATATCTTGTGTATGTTTATAGGTTAATTAACTAAAAAAAATGAACTTTTGGAAAATAGTTTGCAACGTACATTCCAGAAAAGGGAGTAATGTTTATCTTCTGCTTCTTCCTTTATATCTTCATTTATTTTAATGAACTCGGCTTGTCTTTGAATTAGAAGAATTGATGTTTCTTTCCTGCTTAATTTAAGTATTTTCCTGCATGATTTAAGGTCATATTTTAAGGATAATGTTTATCTTTAAAAGTTAACAAGATAATCAGAAATAGAAATTATAATGAATTTTATCTAAGGCCTTTTTTATTACACTCAATCTTTAATCCATTGTCATTTCTGATAAATTTATATAAACTAAGTGCACTTTTCATTCTACAAATAGCAGTTAAAACACAAATGACATTTTCAGTTGAATGTTTGCTAACAACATACAGTATAATAAATATCTTTTTGCTTATTATTATAATATTCAAACCAACATTTTTATTTTTTATACTTTAATGCATTTTCTGCTCCATTTACAAAAAAAAAATTGCTATGACTTAGGTTTATATAAACTGAAGTATTTGTCTCAAAAAATGATAAACAATACAATTAACTATTTTCAATACTACGTTAATTTAATTTGTCCACTTAAAAATACTATCTACCTACTGTATCTATTAATTCTGACAGCAGCGAGTCCTCATGGAAGTCTCTCTCTTTTGAAGCATCATCAAGAAAGCCAACCTTATGCAAAACGGATCCCTTTAAAGAATGTAAAGGAAAAGTGAGAGCTGAACATAAGAACAGCAGAGGTATGAAGTTAAGGAAGGAGACCACAATAAGCTGGCTGGCCACCACTGAGACGGGGTGGTTTACCCCTTGTGTACTTTAACAGTACTAGCAAGGACCCCTGACACTTATATCTGAGGGGCGGTGTACACTTCTGAATGTGAGTTTAGCCTGACTTGCAGGCTCCCAAGTGGTTTGTCAAATCAGCACAAACTTGTGAAAGAACTGTTGAAATGGTAAATGGTAAATGGCAAAGACAACCACTGAGATAAAGAAAAGATACAGGACGATAATGTCAGCACGCTCCATTGTAACATATGTACAGTCTGCTCCGTCTTCTATGGTATCTATCAACGTTTTCTCTCATTTGACTTCATTTCAGACCCAGTTTATGATTGTATAATTGGATTTGATTGTTGTATTTTGCAAATGCTCTCCTGAGTCTTGATATTGCTTTGGCTTATATTGTCGTTTTAACCTTGTATTGTGTTTCAGAATGCTTTGCGTTATCGTTCCCCGTGAAGGTGTCATATAAAATCAAGTTCAAGTGATTGATAGCTCAACTTGAACTTCAGTCTTGGATTCACCTCATCTCTGAACTTGCACAAGAGCCTGTCTTAATCACAGCAATGTTTGGATGTGGGCTTTATGGGAGATTCAATCACACAAAAATTTACTTTCTGCTAGAAATTTTCATTTTCTCTTTTGTATATCCCAAGATCCATTTTTGCCTGAGGCCTGAATTTTGCACACATTACTGCAGCAAAGACTTCTTTATACATGCCAGGAAACATCTCTAAACTCCCTCCTTACAGCTTCTTTTTCTGTTCATATCTTCATTATCTCACAGGTAGATTGACTTTCAATTCACTGGTCCATCATTACTTTAGTTTAATCCTACTGATCTAGTAGGCTGCCAGTGCCACTGAATAGTGCTACTGGAGCACAGTGGCAAACCAAAGGGCAACTCTGCAGTGGATCCAGCAAGTATTCAGACCCCTTCACTTTCTTATTGTTTTGAGAATTTAATTTTAAATGGATAACTCTGGTATTTTTGCTTATCAATCTACAGTCAATAATTCATAATGACAAAGGGAAAACACATTTTCATACAGGTTTGTAAATTTATTAGAAAACCAGAACTGAAATCTCTCTAATAGAAATATTCAGACCCTTTGCTGCGGCACACCATATTGTGATCAGGTGCATCGTGTTTGATTTAATAATCCTTGAGATGCATTAAACTTGATTGAAGTCCACCTGTAGAAAATAGAATTGATTGGACATCATACAGAAAGGCACACACTTGTGTAGATGAGATCCCACAATTTACTCTGCATGTTGGGACAAAAACCAAGCCACGAAGACCAGGGAACTCTCTGTAGATGTCCACGATCAAATTGTGGTGAGGCAAAGATAAGGACAAAAAAACAACTTCTGAAGCTGTGAGTGTTCCCAGGAGCAAAGTGGCCTCAGTAATTGTGGAATGGAAGATGTTTGGTACCACAAGGACTCTTCTCACAGTTGGTTGTCTGTCTAAACTAAGATAATGTGCAAGAAGGGCCTTGGTCAGGGAGGAAACCAAGAACCTCATTCTCACTCTAATAGAGCTTAAGGAGTCATCTGCTAAAATGGAAGAACATGTTGGAAGGACAACCATTTCAGTAGCACTCCAAATCAATCAATCAGGTATTTATGGCTAGCTTTCTCCTGGAGTTTGGCAAACAACATTTAAAAGACTTGGAGAGCATGAGGAACAAGATTCTCTGAGCTGACGAAACAAAAATTGAAAGACTGGACAGAACTTGATGTAGTATGTCTGATGAAAAGCATGCGCTACCCTTCACCTGCCTAATACCGTCCCTACAGGGTTGGATAGTTGTGGCAGCATCATGGTATGAGGGTGCTTCTCAGCAGCTTAGACTGGGAAACCGGCAAGAACTGAGAGAAAGATGAGTTCATCCAAATACACGAGGTCCTTGAAGAAAACTTGGTTCAGAGTGTATGTGACATCAGATTGGGGTGACAGTTCACCTTTCATCACAAACAAGGGACATGTCTCTGAGTCTCCTCGAGTGTGGCCCAGATTTAAACCTTATAGAATATTTGCAGAATGACATGAAGATGGAAATTTACAGACATTTTCACTCCAATCAAACAAAGCCTCAGAGGATCTGCCAAGAATAATGGGTTAAACTACTTAAATCCAGATATGCAAAGCTTGTAAAGCTGTAACTGCTGCCAAAGGTGCTTCCACAAAGCATTGGATTAAAGGTCTGAATTCTTCTATGAACAAGAGATTTCAGTTTTTGATTTTTAATAAATTTTCGAACCTTTCTGAAAGCAAAGCAAGAGTGCAAAGCAAAATCACATTCAAAAGGAAGCAGAGGTCGAAACGAGAGAAACAAGCCTGATGCTATGAGCTACTTGATATGAAGCTAACTAACACTTAAAGCAATGAAAGATTTTGGATACATTGAGGGATTACTGAAAGTATTGACATGTCAGGTACCATGACATCACATACATGTAATCACGTAATGCTTAAGTTGCATTGCATAAATAACATAAATCAAGGTGGTAATAAAAATATAATTTTTAATTTCATCTGAAAACCAATAGCAGACGTAAGTACTATACATATATAAACTCCCCAAAATTAGCAAAAAATACACCTACAGAAATGTGTAAATACTACAAATTCTGTATATTGCTCCAGATAACTTTGCTTATGTTCTATGTCAGAAGGAAAGAGAAAATTTTAAAGTATGGACCAAGAGAAGGAGATGTAGTGAAGAAGCATTCCAAGTTCATATAAAAAATGAAAAAAAAAGACAAACTGGTTGTTTGGCAAACCCTAATCACAGTCCAAAAACCATATTTTTTAAATGACAAAGTGGAGGTTCATCAAGCTAGAAAACAACAACAAAAAAAAAAGTTGCAAGAGAAAGTTCCATTGAATCCAATAACAGATGGTGAAGATTAAGATGTGCTGTCCCTAAATACCATTACATCAATTACGTTAAAGGGTGCGTAACCCCAGTAGAACATGGGAAGGATTGCTATAGAAATGACCATGCCAGAATAGCAAAATAAAATGGCATCACATAATGACAAAAGAAATTTTCACCTGTTAAACAGTAACAGAAAGAAAATAATTAACCACAGAAATGAATTCCTGGAGGTAAAAAAAATGCAGAAAGGACACTAAGATCACAAAATGAAATAGAAATTAAATAGGAATGCCAAGCATAACAGATTGGGGAACTTGCCAATGACACCAGATAGTAAACACTTATTAAACTGCAGAGATGGCAGCAGCAGTAGAGCCTGGTAGCTGTTTAACATCTTATTTAAATGTTGTTTTCAAAACTGAGATCAATAAATGACATATTTGAAATTCTCTTCTTCTGTGCCAAATTTGAATATTCTTGCTAAAAAGATATGCCAAAGAATTACGTATTGGAGCATCAGCATTATCTGCTTGCCTATAGTGGAGAATGCGTCTCTTCTGAATGTTACATTTGAAAAGGATCTTGTCATGTATTGGCTTTGATTACAATGTCTTTTTGGTAGTAACTAAATACTTTCATACGTGTGTTAGATGCTTTCATACGTGTGTTAGATGTGGGAAATGGAGCTCTAATTTGGTGGTTCTTAGCAAAAGAAACTTCAGTCAGAGAGTAGAGATTTATGTCCGGTTTGCTTACTCATTATTTACTCTAGGCACCACTCCTTCAGGTATAATTATATCCAACTAACTATCCCCTACGGCTCTGCCCATGTAGTAGTGAAACTGGACAAACTTTAAAAATCAATAAACAAGTATCGCTAGGTAAGCGGAGGCAAGGTACGATCCAACACATCGCGAGAGGTAGACTGACTCGAATGGAAGGTCCACCCGTCTCCCCACTTCTGACGCCAAGCTTCCCCCTCTCCTCGGCCCGCACCATCTGTCGGATTAATGTGAATAAATCGATCTTCCAAGCAAACTATGATACTTAGTATGATGAAAGAAGTCGCAAAATCAATCGGAATGTTCAAGCAAATTATAGAAAAAAACAGATCTAAATCAGCTAAGTAGTTCTCTTGTGAAAAGCGAACAGACAGACAGAGAGACAGATGTTGGATTTTATATGTATATAGAGAGATATGTGATATTATCCTGGTCTGAAAATATTTGTGTGTCAGGATTAAAGACAAACAGGGATTTGTAAATATTTATTACCTATAATCACAATAGGAAATTATTTATGGAAACAAATTGATTTAAATAACAAAAAATGATGGGTCAGTATAGTAGACTGTGGCTGTCATCTTTGCACAATTTTGATATCTAAAGATTAAACAGTGTACGTATTTTTCTCAAACTTTATTCTTAAAAGCGTATTAGGCAGTTCAATTTAAGCGTAGGAAGAATTAACATCCTGTTCTTGAGGATTTCAATATGAATCTGTTACAGGGATGTTTCACCATTGGTCCTTTAAAGGGATATTTATTTAATCTCTTTCACCGATGATTTATGATTCCTGCTTTTGTTTATTGTTTTCAAATTTACTAAAGACATTTTAAAATAAATAGCTTTTTGTCATTGTTTTTAAAAGGAGCTGCTATTAGTTTATTTGTTGTCTCCATCTCAAAGTTGTTGTGACAATACTCAATTTCGCTATCCGAGATTGCGGAAACACAAAACCTCTTTGTGCTTTCGTGAAAGGTATCTTTTTTGATCTCACTGTTTAAGGATTTTTTTGCTTGTCCTTTTGAATTGGATTTTCAGTTTTGATACTTAAATAGTGTTTACCCAGTTATGATCTTCACCTGCCTCTCAACTACCTGCCTACATCTCTCACCACTAGTTAAGATTTTTCCCTAGCAGTACAGAAAGATAATTTATCGTCAACAGAATATTTATTAAACTTTTCAATTAAGCTATAAAAGTAAGCAGTGCTCTTTGAAACACAAAGAATCTTTGTCGTAGACGGTGCCATGTGTTATACTAAGCTGTAAATGATTGCTTGCTCGAAGAGTAGCATGGAACTAAAAGGTAAACTTTATAAAATTTATAGAGGTATTATTCAACTGGTTTAAAACAGTTTTCAGTCTACATATTGTTAAAAAAGTCAAAGGACAAAAGAATTTGAGTTGGAACTCTATTTGGACACACCATTAAATGTCCTGAATTGAAATGAAAATGATAAGGTTAGTTGTGATGATTTTTGTCATCATGAAGATTTTCAACTCTTGAGGCTGTTAGTCATGTTACTTTAAATATGGAGCTCCATCTGCCTTGAAAGCAGGTACAGCAAAGCTTCTTTAATATGCTGGGACCAGAAGAGGTGAGGCTTGTGGCGATCATATTGATCATAAGTAATGTCTGTTGTTATCCTACTGCTTCTCTTCCATTGTAGATAAAAGAGGAAACTGTGTTAATGTTGGTGCATCACACTTTTACATCCCCATAAACCCACTCAAACCATTACCCCGAGACAACTCTCCTATACTGTATATATGCATTCTAAGAACGATAGAGGGTGCTGTTGCCCCGTGAACCCAACAGACAGATATGCAGACACAGAATAAAAGCACAAAGAAGATCCTTTACTTATTCTTTCTTCTTCAGAGTGCCCATTAAGCGCTACAGCCATCATACACAAATAAAGAAGTAATAAATCAGTACACTTCTTCCTCCACACCTCGCAGCAAATTCTGTCATGCTCCCTCCCAACTCCGGCTCGCTCCACCAGTCCTTCTTGAGTTCTTGACCCAGAAGTGCTTTTGTTCTTCGTCCCATGTGACTTGTCAGCACTTACAGGGCAGATGGAGAATCTCTGATTTTAAATAGAGGGGGTAAAAAAGAAGAAAGGGTTAATTTTATATTGTAATTGTTCTTTTCTTTTTACTGTCTGTTTTGATGTTTTCGGACTGTGTATTTTTATGGATGACACAACACTGGTATTTAATATCATTTTTTTTTTATTCACTTGTTTTTCTATACCACTGATACTTGTACATGATCTACAAAATGCAGAAGGTGACTCATTTTGGGGTAGCGATCAGTTGGTGGATGAGTCCTTTCATCAGATTGGCCAGTCCAGCTCTGACTCAGCTGTAGAACAGCCAATAGGGAGGCGGCGGCTTGTTGGTCAAGTTCTCCAGGGCTCTGACTGTGTCTGACTTCTTTTCTACAATCTGGCTGTGGTTCTACAATCAACTGTGACAATGCGGGTTCTGCTCCATGCTTCCATCTGGCTTTTGGGGAGCTCTTGAACCCGAAACCGTCGGTAATGTAACCAGATGAGCTGATCAGTGAGGACATCACGAAACAAGGGGATGGTGCAAAAATTATTTTATAATGTCGGTCGTATAAATCGAATGCGGAAAACTCACGCTATTGGTCCAAGAGATTATGATATGCTAACAGCCACCTGAGCAAGTAACCATGGAGCAGACTGCCTTTTTTCTCTGTTAAAAATTAAAAGTCATTGAAGTGGCAAAAGAAATTGGTAACTGCGCTGGCTGCAACAAAATTTGATGTGTCTGAGAAACTGGTGCGAGATTGGAGGAAGCAAATAAATAAATTTAAGTGTCATATTTGTGAACTGGGTCTGATTTTATGATCAATTTTTCAGGTTTCAAGACTCAACTTATATGCGAGTATATATGGTAATTGTGTTCTGTGTATTATATTGTATTTACCCTATTTTTTGACACCCATTGCATCCCCAACTTACCTGGAAGGGGTCTCACTCTGAATTGCACTCCTTAAGATTTCTTCTATTTTTTATTTCCCTACAATGGTTTTATTGGGAGTTGTAGAGAGTCAAAGCTAAGTGGCTGTCAACAAATAGGGTCTGTTATATCTCACTGAGGCATTCCTTGTGTTATTTGGAGCAATACAAGAAATAAATTGATGTTGTTGTTTGGGCAGCACAGGGCATCGCATACACTACTGGGTTTTCTTGAATGTGTTTTTGTGTTACCACTGTTTTACTCTAATATTTTTTACTATTGTAAATTGTTTTCAAAAGTATAAACAATAAAAATATAAACCAACTAATCAGCTTGAGGGTGTGAAAACCTAGATGAGGATGTTTTAGTTTTGGACACATCCTGAATTATAAACCCAGACAGACAAAAAACACTTGTGTTTTATTATTGTCCAAAGTACAAGTGAATTCAGAAAACAGCAGCATGAAAATGGCGTGGGGAGGGATTTTTATTTGGCAAGGCTTTCAATTTCAATTGAATATAGGAAAGGTTTAAAAAAAAAAATAAAAAGGAAGAGAAAGGTGAAGCAAACCCAAGTTCTGCCCTGCAAAATAAATATTTTTTCCCCAGTGTGTTTACAGTTTCAATCAAAATCAAGTTGTTACTGTTTAAGTTTCAGAAAATTAAAGTCAGTTTAATTTAAGCTGTAGCAAATTGAAGACCACGTCTTGAGGCTTAAGGTGTCATGTGTGAGAAAAATATTAACTCTGAAAAGGGCTTGAATCTGTCTTGACAACACAACTGCCTTCACATATGAGAGGGAGAGAGGCGAGCCTCCCCCACACGTCTACCCAACAATCTGATTACCTCTGCATTTTGAAAATCTGAAGCCATTGTGCTGGATGTCGACTTTTAAATGCTGGAAATATTCTTGCAGTGGAATATTTTCTTAGACAGTAAGAGTCTTGGCAGCAGATTTATTGATGTGTATTACATACCTTTGATGTATTAGTAGTGACACACATGTCTTTATGTGCAGAAAAAAAATGTTTTTTATTTTTTCATCCTTTTGCTGATGACATAAGCTAAGGAGAATTCACTGCTTTCTTTCATTTGAGCTGGTCAAAGTAAAGAGAAATAGGATATGAATGTGTTTCTGCACAAAATGCACAGTTAGATAGATAGATAGATAGATTTCTTCATTCCCACCTGCCCATATATCAAATAAACCCTCAATAGAGATGAAGAGTAAGGGTGAAAAGTTAATCTGCACCACTTGAGCTGCCGTTTTTTTGTTCAACCTGGACCTCTCTGTCAGATCCGAAGACCTTCCTGCTAGCACTGCATTGAAGGCCTCTTTCTTCGGCTTGACAGCTTCCATTACCACTGGTGTCTGCCAGCTGATCTTAGGGTTACTGCCTTGACCAAACACCAGCAACCTTTTTGACCTCCCAGGATTGTGAATAGTAGAAAGAACATGAATTTGTGGTATAATGCATTAATTTGTTTTCCCCACCCAGTAATTTTAGTGTAATATATGACAAAAGACCAGATAATCTATTAAGCTTGTTAGCTCAATATCTTGTTCATATAATTTTTTTAAAGCTTTAAGGGTCTCCATATCAAGTGTGTATTAAACAAATATGTAACATTTAATATATACACTCCGAACAAATTGTTAGGAGCACCACTATACTTTCTTATCCATGCAATTATCTCATTGGCCAGTCATATGACAGCGGCACAGAATATAAAATCATGAAGATAAAGGTCCGAAGCTTCAGTTAATGGTCACATCAAAGAGCAGAATGGGAATTAAATGTGAACTCAGTGATTTTGGCTGTGACATGATCATTGGTGCCAGACTGGCTGGGTTGAGTATTTCTGTAACTGCATATCTACTAAGATTTTCACCACAACAGTCTCTAGAGTTTACATTGAATGGTGTGAAAAACAAAAAACCTTCAGTAAGTGGCCGTTCTGGGGATGGAAACATCTTGTTGATGACAGAGCGCAGAGGAGAATGGCCACACTGGTCTGAGCCAACAGAAAGGGAATAGTAATTTAAATAAGCACTCTGTACAACTGCGGTGAGCAGAAAAGCATCTCAGAATGCACAACATGTCGAGCCTTGAGGTGGGTCGGCTACAACAGCAGAAGATAAGGTTGGGTTGCACTTCGGTCAGCCAAGAACAGAAACCTGAAGCTATGGTTGGCACAGACTCACCAAATCTGGATAGCTGAAGACTGGAAACGCGTAGTCTCATGTGATGAATCTCGATTTCTGCTGAGACATATTGATGGTAGGATGAGGAAGTTGGTGACAATCCATGCATCCAGCCTGACATGAGTCAACAGTCACATTTGAACCTGTTAATCTCAATCAATCATGGTTTGAATGGTACAGCATATTTGACTATTGTCCATTCCTTCATGGACACAACTTATCTTCAAATGGGTACTTCCAGAATGATAAGGCACCATGTCACAAAGCAAAAGTCATCTCAAACTGGTTTCAAGGACATGACAATGAGGACAGTGCTCATCGATGGCCTTCCCAGTCACAGATAGAACACCTTTGGGATGTGGTGGAATGGGAGTTTTGCAGCATAAATGTGAAGCTGACAAAACTGCAGAAATTGTGTGATGCAATCATGTCAGCATCGATCATAATCTCAAAGGAATATTTGCCAACATCTGGGAAATCCATGCCATGAAGAATTGGGGATTATTATTAGAGCTAAAGGTATTGGCAGCCAGTACTGGTTTGGTGGTTCTGAGAATTTGCTCTGTGAGTGTATATTTCCATAATTGCTTACCTGAGTCCATCCTATAGTCCAATAGTAGGCACAATGCACAAACTGACTCTCACAGGATCTACACAAACACACGTACTTATCCTGGGCTCATTTTCAAGTGGCAACGTTAAAGAAAAGCAGAGCCCTTTAGAGAGTGATGTCTATAAGGTATGGTGTTCCTCACATTATAGCACCTCTTTTTACTTTTCTCAGTAATCAGTGTAGAAGTCCTTTATCCTAGTTTTGATTATTAAAAAGGGTGATCCTTCTATATTCATTAAGAAAAGAATGCCCAATACAAACTGATACAGCATCACATTGGTCTGGCTTGAATTTGCAGATTCATAAAGAAGACTGTCATAGAAGACGGGTTGGCTGGCATCTAGACCTGGATGAATGGTGTCTTACCCAGCTGGGAGGACTTGAGTATGGAAGGGTGGAATGACTTTGTTTCCTGGGGCCTGGTGTTCCCATAGCACAGCACCACAACAATTCTCTGGCAGGTCTTCATGGGACTTGTACGTCTGATAGGGCAGCTCTGCTAGGTTGAGTGGGAGCCATCAGGGGGTGCCAGTGGGAGAAGATGTCCTCAGTTTAGGGAGGTTCCACATGATCCGGATGTCCTTCCTGGAAACAATATTGTGGCACAGGAAGTACTCCTGGGTCCGAGACTGCTGTGCTTCACCTGGTGGAACTGGGACCAAGCTTTCCAGGAGGAGTTAAGGGGGAAAAGATTAAGAAGAAGAATTGTAACATGCAGTGTAGAAGAAAGAAACCCTGTAAATGTAACTGTATTAATAAAAGCCTTCACTTTACTGACAAAAAAGCTTACGGGTGCCATGTTGGCACAGTACATAGTGTAGCTGTCTCACAGATCAAGCATCCTGAATTTAATTGTTATCTCTATGGAGTTTACACGTGTTTGAGAATGTGTACCCAGAGACGAACCCATACAGCAGGGGTTCTTAAACTTTTTAATCTGAGGACCATCCTAAGAAAACATGTGTCATACCCGAACTGAATAAGAGGACAATTACCCTCATATACATAGATGAAAAACAATGGCCATATAATAATAAAAACAGTAAAAAATTTTTACTCCAATCAAGCATGTTTGTCTTGGTATTGCTTTTAGGGAGGCAATGTATGGCAGTACCTGATGTTAACCCCTTGGGCAAGGTTACAAGCGAAGCTTTATGCGTACCCCCGACTGTATTCATGAAGGAATAATACCAAATGTCACATGAATATTACAAACAGAGAAGTGAAAAGCAAATGTAATGTTAATAAAACAATAATTATCATTCAAAACAGGGAATAGATCCCCTAGGTATATCACTGTCAGTGTAAACATTTAGTGAAAGTGTTAGCCAACCTGAGGGAAATAAATTCTTCCTTATGAATAAGGGGATTTGATGATATTTGAAAGCGTAGTACCAATGGTCACTTAACTTTGTGACTTCACTCATGGCGCCAGAGACTGGTGATGTGTTGAGCACCTCTCCTTGCATACGTCTGGGTTGTATTGAGTAAGGTAAGAAGTAAAGCATTCAAACAATAAAGTAAAGAGTTATTTACCTTATTTTTAAAAAAAATAGCATTTTCCAAATGACCTCCACCATTAACAATACATTCTTCTAAACGAGTTCACAAATTACTTAGCATACCCTTTACAATTCAACAAAGTGAGAACAAAAGCCGAGTCGTGCAGTTAAATTATTCCTTAAATGTTTATGTCTTATTTACATTTTATACAAGTGATAACATAAATCTTTGTGGAGAATTTGGAAAACAGCCCAGTCTGAAATGTTTAATGCTACAGAGTGATGCTGTGCTGATGCCAAGGGCTTCACTCTACACCTTATCTCATCATTTTTGATGCTTTGTGGTGTTCTAATTGGTCCAAGAACCACATTCTTCATCGTACCAATAGATTGAAATTTATCTTCCCCACCAACACACAATAAACTAAATACAAAATATTCTTTGCATTTCTGTTAAAGATTTCAATTAAACATATGCCATAACACTAAATGTGCGATGAAACACTAACCAGTTGTCTGTGGCTGATAAAACTGAATTTAGCAGCACTGTCACAGCACTATATACACTCCCTTCCCACCCTCTTTACTCAGCCTCCACAACACCCAGAAAATTGTCACATCCTTTTGCTCTTTGCACTTACTATTTTCGTTTTGAAATTTTCAATTTAACATCATGTCCCTTCTCTTCACAAGCTTGTCTGTGCCATTCCCTCTTCTGCCCTCCTGTTTTCCATGCATCTTAGCTGTCATTTACCTGATATCACGTCATCTCAATTCAAGTTTGCTGCTTCAGAACCCATTGTGTTACTCTGCTGATGCATTTATAGTGGAGTTAAAATATATTACATTATATTACATTTTTTGAAATTTTAGGAAAGCATTCCTTCAATAGAAATGGCGATATTGATGTCTGCTGGGCTCCATATCTCCCTGAAGGGTATCCTCGAGAAAGTGAATGCTCTGCAGCTGCTTATATCTACAAGTCGTTGCCTTCATAACATTGCAGTTTGTTTAAAGAATCGAGCAGCTAGAGTTTGAGTTGGGAAGGGGAATGAACCTTGTGAGGGATGGCTGGGGCTCTTACCCGACAATGGTTTCCCACAGGGCATCATGGGAATTGGAGTTTTTTGACTCAGCCCTTTTGGGTGCCGTGGGTGCCTCCAGGGGATGCTGCGGGAACTCCAAAGTGGTATTGGGCCAAGTCTTTGTGATACTTAATGTACTTCCAAGGATTACTTAAAAAGAGCTGCCTGCCACTACTCCGAGAGCCTGAGTAGGGAGGAAGAGGGACGAAGCTTGGTGGAGGAGGAGTGGAGGCAGAAGTAAACACATAGAGAAATGGAAGAAGAGAAAAGCGTTGCTGTATTGGTACGTTACACTCTGCTGATTGCGTGGGAAATGATTGGGAAGAGTTTCCCATGGCAAACTAAAAGCCTGTGTGTTGTGCTGAACTTTTCTGTGTCGGGTTGGAGAGCCTGTGTGCCCCCTTTAGACCACAACCTGTAACATATGAACAACCTCTTCCACCACATCATATTGGTCATCACAAAGATCAGCTCACCCAAAATAGAAATAACTTTGATAATGAGCAAGGACCTGCAGAACAGACCATCAAGGGTGTCTTCATTCATAAATTTACATTTGGCACCCATCCATACCTGCCATCATCTCAGTTTGACTGATTCACAGGAAGTGACAGGGGGTATTGATGTTCATGGGAAATATTTGTTATATTTTAGTACCACAGAAACAAACAGCTCTCGCTGTGATGTGTGAATAGCCTTGTTTACAGGCTACGTCTCAGATTGTATTCCACCACAATAAACAGCATGGTACAGTACTTGGTTGGACAAACTCGACCAATTTTACCGCACAATCATGTGGGGACCCATCACAAACATGTCTACCACCCAAATAGTTTAAGAAACACAGCCGTATAGACAAGAGGAGAATGTGGAAACAACACATGGACAATGACTAGGTGTGGGATTCCAATCTGGGACTCTCCAGGTACCCTCTATCTACGCTGGCACCCACTTAGGTTATTTAGTGAGTATAAATTTGCCCCAGTGTGAGTTTGTGGGTGTATGTGCACTGTAAAGGACTAACATGTCTCCTCGTCTTATGCTGCCACAACCCAGTGAGACTGCATGAATTCATATACAGTAAGTAAAGAATGCACAGACAATCAGTCAAGCAGACATATAAATAGAGACATTTTCATTTGTGTACACTATATAGACCTGATTAACACTGATCACAAGAAGAACTGTCCACACCATTATTCATTGAGCTGAAAACGTCAAGACATGTTTGCTTCTGTGTCATTGTCACTTCAATGTATGTCAAAAAATGAAACTAATAAGCTAAGGGTTTACAGGAAGTAATGGAAGTGGAACTTTGCAGTCACATGTCCAATTAAGTATAAAGAAACTATGATTATTATGCTGAATTACTATGATCCATATCAGCCAAAGTACTGCAAGCTTTAATGAGGACAGACGGTTGTTGACAATCACCCTGCATTCAAAAAAGGGTTTGTGATGCAAAGTTTAGAGTGTATATGTTTTCCATCCCGGGAGCCACCATTGTGTGCTTTTATTGTGGTTGCAGCACATTCCCATTCTCACATGTATTGGTCACAATGTGCCAGTGTGAGGCTATTAAATAAAGCGGAAACAACAGACCCAGAAATCATGAGAACTTTCTGAGCTCCTTATTTAGGTAGGTAAGGGCTGTATTGCTGTATCTGGATCTACCGAAAGCAGAGCTTGTATTTGGCCATTAGGTTTAAATTTGTTGCGGATTATTAGAAAACAAAAAAACACATTGAAGTACATGATGAAGAAAAGTGACTAATTGAAAAACAAAGGATTCAGAGAAGAAAAGAGCCAAGTGTAATCAACTGAAAGAATTGAGAAATGCTCCTGACAATGTAATGCTAAGGGTCACTGGAGCACAGACGTTCTTCTGTCATGGCAAAGTCACAGTTCTAAGAAGGGTATATACTGTAAATGTGGCCACTGAGAAGGCACTCAACCAGACAGAATACATCTTCTTATAGGATTTATTCTATCTACAACACGCAGAGTGCCTTCAGTAAAGTCTTAACAAAGTAATAAAAACAGTTAACTGCAAATTCCCAACCAGGTTAACTTAAAAAATCTTCGGACTCTTTAAAGGCACATCACTTCAGTTTCTTTCCTTATTTCTAATTGGGCTGTGCAGCAGCTTGTGTCCTGGTTAGCGAGTCCCTCTTGTTAAGTCAGGAAGTTGACAAGTAAGTTTGATGAGCACCAGGAGATTAACATGAGACAGAAAAAGGGTTAAAACCGGGAGATCAAAAGAGACGATCACCAATACAAGATATACAGTAAGACCAAAAAACAGAGTGAAAAAATGTAGTAAGTAAAAAGATCAGTACCACAATCAAATGAAGAAAGTATAAAGCAAGCAGTCTATTGACTATTAACTGATCTTTTAACATATCGTATCAATCACCTGCGGGTCACAACCTCTGAGTGCACTCCATTAGGAAATGTGAGGTACTGTTGTAACAACGGGTAGCATAAAGGAAATAATAGAATGAAAATGTAAAAAATATGAATTGTACGGCTTCAAATAAATGCAAAACAATTATTAGAGCATGCAAATTGATTGAGAGAAACACACAAAAAATATAAACATAAACCAAATTATAGCACCTCTTTGTTTCATTTAGCACACATTGGTCCAGTACTGGACAGAGCTTCTTCCCTCTTAGCTACCTGTAATATTCCAATAATCAGTTGGAATAATTCCTAAGTTGTGAATTTATTTTGAACTTATTTGAAATAACAGGTGTTACATATAATTACTCCTACAACTCCTAAGTTGACTTAATGCCCCAGAACATTTCTGCACCAACCCACCACATCCTTTGCTACCTGGTTTGCTGTTTATCTGCCTTCTTCCTCAGGGATCTTCCTGATTCCTTTTCTTCTCTTGAATCTTCTTTTGCTCACCTACCAGAAGGGATAGTTTCTCTTGTCATGGATTAACATGTGTTCATTTACTTTGTTGCTATTTTTGAATTATGCTGTTTCATGGTTTCATGTATTTGTTATTATGTGTATAATTATGTTCTGCACCTTTAAATGTGTTTATGTCTCTTGTTTTTTGTGTTTGAAACTCTATGAAGCAAGGCTACCCTGGCATCACAACTTGGCTATATAAGTCTGCTGAGAAGACTCAGGAACTGGGCATCATTCGTGTTTGGTAGAATTTTGTGAGTATTACAGATTTCACTGGATCTTCTGGTTTCTGTTATATTTTTGTTATGTTTTAAGGATTCAGACTTTTCTGGACTGTGTATTTGGACTTGTTTACTGTGGATTGTCTTTTTAGCATTTTGCCCTTATTTACTTTTTTCATAATAAATCCATTATTTATAAAGATTCACTATTTGTCCTTTTTTATACAAGCTGAATGTTTACAATCATCCCTCATCTTGTAAGGCTTTTGCTATTTTTTTTGAGTGGAGGGTGGGGTATCAAAGCCTGAGGCAAGCCAAAAGATATGGGAATAAGCCTGTTGGGGTGAGGCCTTTTCTAGGTAGGCAAAGACTCATAAAGACTTCATAAAACCTGTACCTCACCTAACTAGTGTTGTGCATTCTGAAATTTGTTAGTGTGCAGTGAGGCATAATTTGTATGCTTTTATGATTCTGAATATTTGATTATTTTCAGTGTTATTATATGGGTGGCATGGAGGCATAAATGTTTCATCTTTTTTTGCCTGTGGGAAACGCTTTCCCCGTTCCCACAGGCACAACATAGTCCCAATAAGCACCAAACACAATCACCACAATACTATTTCTTTTTCTTTTCTCCTCCACTCCTCTCCGGAAAGCTAAGTCTCCCTCCTCCCAACTCTGACTTCTGGTGTGGTGGCTGTTGGCTCCTTTTATTGCCCACCTGGCAGTTCTCCAGGTGTTTGCTGACCCATTTCCAGCTGCACTTCTGGGTGTGGTGGAAAACCCACCCACATCGGCTCAGGAACGATTGCAGTGCCCCCTGGTGGTGTCCACAGACCCCAACAGACATGAGTTCCAAAATCCCATGCCCATGGCCCCGATGCAACCCAGGGGGCTGCCATCTAGCATTCCGGGGTAGGTACTGCCATGACCAGGCTTGCTCCCCTGGTCCATACAATGAAGAGGCGTCCCGGCCAGACAAGAACCCCGGCCATCTGTGACAAACTGTATAGTCTTTTTATTTTACTATAACATTTGATTTCTGTAAAAGCAGTAAGTTTTAAGCAGAGAAAAAAGAGATATTAGCAGCTACAGGGCAGAGACGTTAAACTAGTAAGAATTAAAGTTTCTCCTGCAAAAGAGAAGTCAAGCAAGATGACAGTTTAAATCTGTAAATGGTAAAATGGTCAGTTTCTGGACTTTCCATATGCATAGAAGCAAAGCATTGGAACCATTGGATATCTTCATGCATGTCCTGATATAATCAGTCAAAATGACATTGCACAGAAAGGATTAAGGAGTCTTCACCTCAGCCTTGACAAGCTTTAGAAACTCAGCAGCTTAAAGAGAAAGCCAGGAAGAAGGAGAAGCAGAGAGAACACCACCACCAAGAAGGCCCATACTGGGAGACAGCAAAGTAACCTTAACAGAATGAACGGCACACAGATTGGGTGTGTTGACCAAAATTGTCAATGACCGCTCCTGAAATACACAGATTGCACATATACTTGTTTTTGGCTCTTTGGATCACTGAATAATATTAATTTTGACTCATAAAAGTAAAATTTTATTATACGTTGGTAATATAATGATAAGCCACCAGATTATAAAACAGAGTGATACTATAACACAAGCTTTTTCAAAGAAGGTTTGAAGCAGGTTACACAAGAGCACCACATAACTTCTACTGTCCTCTGATCAATCGGCCCATGTCTACCCTTTTCTGGGGTGGCTCTCACTTCTGGCATCAAGAGCCCAAAATGCCTTGGGACCGTTGCACCCAGCTCCAGGGACAGTGGCGGGGGGGGAGTTTGACTGGGGCAGTACACCTGTCACACCATAAAGTAGATGCCCTAAGATGAGCAATGGCTAGAAAGAAATCTGTGGAGAACAAGGGCAAAAGCTCTGTTTACCTGCTTGAACTTTGTGCATAATATTCGTTTATTGTTTTGAGTTGCTCCCATGCTAAAGTACAAATGAAATCCTCTCCGTTGTCTTCTTGAAACCCACAAGAAAAAACTAACTGACCAGCAGCTAAAAACACCAGCATTACCTTGCATAACTAGCGGAAAAGCGTGACTAGAAGCAGTATATTACATGCATAGTCTAATATAGCGAAGGTTGGTTTTCCAGCCAAATGGGTTAAGGATGGCAGGTAGGTGTAATGGCCTTTCGGGAATCTGTCTCTTTGGCAGCAGTCTGCAAGATTTAGAGAACAGAGCAGTATAACAGTAGTGTAGCATAACCGATAAGTGTAGGTCATTATTCAGGCCAGCAAGATTATGAAATTAGATAGGTGGGCCATTACACCGGGCTTTCAGGCATATACTGTGCGAAGGAAACCTGGGTGTTAGCAAGCCCAAAGCCCAACCCAAGCACACAGGCACAGTCCTGGGTTCAAATAAAGGTTGATTTATTAACCAGCTCCTCTCAAATATATCACAACCAGTAATGGCGCACTGCAGGATAACATGTAGTGAATACACTTGATTTCAACATTCATAGTTTTCATCCTCTTTCTCTGTACGTTTAGCATTCATTTGCTCAGAGGTTGATGCGCTTGCTGCTTCCTGAGCACCTCTTCTTTACTCCACCCTAGCGGCCTGCTGTTTCTGTTCTTTCGTCGGCATCTTTTCGCGTTAAAACTGATTGTCAGTGTTTGTGTTGCAATTACTTAGTATGTTTTCCTTAATTTTTCACTTAAGCTGGCAGATTGAAGACTTAAGAATGATTTAAGATATGAAGAGGTAGGAGAAGTGATGGTGAAGGTGGTAGGGATGAGAACGGTGCCCATACGCATGCACTGCACGGCCACACTGCCGAGACTGCCGAGAGTTGATTCTACAATAAAATAAAAATAAAAAGAGGAAATACCTTGAGGGTCAATCATCACCCTGAAAGCGGATAGTAGACGTCACGTAGTATATGTGTACCAAACTTCAGGTCAATAGGTCAAACGGTTTGCGACCTACAGTTGATTTAAAATCCTGGACAGACAAATGGACAGACACGGTAGCGTATTATATATAAAAAATAAGCACAAAAACTCCTCACAATCATTTTCTCACCACCACACTGCCCTTCTCCAGTCAAGTGTTGCCTCTACCTCCCAGCTCTGACTCCTCTGGATAAGGGAGTACGGTCCCTTTTATTACAGACCCGGGAATATTTGCGGTGCCAGGGCAATCGGCCAATCAAAGTACTTCTGGGTCACACAGAAGTCCATCACAGTAAGGAGCTTGTCTCCCTGCAGCACCCTTGTGTTACCCTGTGACCCCAGCAGGGCTGCCCTGCTAGATTACATTTCCCGGCATGCCCTGCTGACTTCCCACTAGGCACCGATAACCAGGGCTGCTGCCACCTAGTGTGCTGGGGGAATAAAAAAACCCCAGTGATATCTTTTCTTTTTAATGATCTGTCCATCCACCCTTTTTGGTCCTTCCATCCAGGTCTGCTACCTCCCCTGGCCGGGATTTCCATCCAGCCCATGTGGCATCTACAACTGCTTTCTGGCTGGCCCCAAAATAGGCCAGCTGGGTTCAAAAAGGTTAAAGACTATAATGTCTGAATAAAAGTTTACACTTGCCCTCTGTTTGCCTTGTTGAGAAGCACAAAAAATGTTGCAAGGTCTGAACAGTCAAATCTCACAAGTAGTAGGAAAGCAGCCTGTATCCTGTCAGACAGACTCACCCTTTACATTCTCATAGTTCTGTTGTTTTCATCAGGTCACAGATCAGATAAAAAGCAACCGCTTCAAATACTCTTTCATCCCAACTGTTATTCAAATTTCTAAATAAGTTCCATTTTAATAAACATCTTCAGGATTAAATCATGGGATGATCAGTTGGCATTTGCATCAGTCAAGTTCAAATACTATTTTTTTCTATTTATAATATGTTTGATTTAATGTTTCACCATACGTATATTGTTCACTGCTATATTCTATTTATTTCTACTCAGTTTATGTGTGATGGCCGTGCTCTTTGTGTTTTCACTGTTACATCATGGTCTGTAAAACTTCCCGACCAACCAAATTTCTGTCAAACAATAAATTTGACTTAAATTGAATTGAACTGAGTAGCATTCAGTTCTTGGGTGAAGTTGGACCGTCGTCTCAGGCGTAAGTAAATTGTGTCTGCTTCCATGCCAGTTGAGTGCAAGAATAAGAGGACAAGAGTTGGGGTGGAAGACATATGTGGTAGTCTGCAAATGGGGATATAAATATCTTATGTTTTAGGATAGGATCACACCAAAGCCCTCTCACGATAAAATAAGCTGCCTATCTGTAGTGTAATAGCATGTCGTCCAAAATAAGTTTGAAATATGGTATGCCCAAAAATATGTTTACACATATAGCCATTATATAATTGTAGGTTTCATGTATTTCCATGCTGTGAATTCTAAACACTGGATTTGGAAGCATCGTCAAACACGTGCGCATGGGAAACAGCTTAAGGGCTTTAATAACAATGAAAATGTCTCGATGCATGCTCAAAAATCCAGGTAGGGAAATTCTAGAAAGTTGATTCTGTTCATCTGGACATAGTTTTTTTCCGATACATTTCATCACTCATCCAAATGACTTCCTCAGTCTCAGTTGACTGCAGGTTTCTCCAACCTTATGAACAGTACCTTGGCCTAATGACCGAACTAGCATCATTGACTAACAATGGACCATGTGATCAATGATATGCAATTGTCCATTGATCAATGGCCATAAGTACCACTCACAGAGAGTTGGGGAATAGCTGCAATCACCATATCGTAAGATGGTTAAAGATGTACCCTTAGGCCCCCTCCTCGGTTCAGAGATGGCCGTTCCTTTTTCACGTAAATGACCTCTTTGACTCCTTGCTCAAACTAGCGTTCCTCCCTGCCCAGGATGTGCACATCTTCATCACTGAAAGAGTGACCACCCTCCTGTAGATGTAAACAGTCTGCAGAGTCCTGGCCTGACAAGGTAGCTCTTCTGTGGTGTGCCATCCACTCCGCCAGTGGTTGTTTGGTTTCCCCGATGTATGATTCACATCAATCCTCTTGGCACTTAACTGCATAAACTATATTACTCTGTCTGTGCCAGGGCACCCGATCCTTGGGGTGAATCAATTTTTGCCATATCGTGTTTTGGGGTATAAAAGCCACCGAGACCTGGGGGCCTCATGTAGAATGCCATGCGTAGAACTCGCACTATAACATGGTGTAAACACAAAAGCCGAAATGTGCTTACGCACAGAAAAATCCAGATGCAGGAATCTGTGCGTACTCCAACTTCCACGTTCTTCCGCTACATAAATCCCGATCAGCGTGAAAACTTTATGCGCTTTATGTAATGCCCCAACTCCTTCCAGAATTACGCCTCTTTGAATATGCAAATCAATATAAATTGCCCTTAAGCGCAGCCTTCTGTGAAAAGACAATGGGAAAACCATGGGGGAAAATATAAGAATTTCACCGAATACCAAGTGGAGGCAAAGGAAAAACATACTATTTGTTCAAATAAACCGTGGTATAATCAACAAAAGGAAGTTGATCGAGTGACATAGCGTGTTGGAGAAACTTGAAAGTTCACGTTCACAAAATCGCACAGTGCCGGAAATAAAAAAGAAGTCACATATCAAAGTCACAGTGAAAAGGCGAGTTGTAGCCCACTGTCTGAGTGTCATATGAAAGCTTATTAAGGTACAGAGAAAAAAAGGCACACAGTGGGGAAAAAGCACAAAATGTCAACTTCCAATCTCGAAATTTTCACTGTAATCACGTAGTTTATTTTGTCATTAAAGTAGAACATCATAAACTTCATCTTAAAATCGTTTAATTAACCAGTTTCTCAAATCACATCGTAATTAAAGTAGCAGTTAAATGCTTTGTTTTGTATGTGATCTTCTATGTGCTCTGTGTGTGAATCACTACTTGCTTCTTAAACCGGCTCTCTTCCTCCGACTGGACACAGAATCCACTACATTTGTGATATTACAGCTCTCTGAATAACTTAAATACTGAGATATATACATGATATCATTTTCATGATGATAGGAGTTAAAGCACGTTATTAAACATGAGTTTCACGGCGCAGTGATTGTGTGCGACCTTCGATGAAATCATTTATTGCAGCAGTACTCAGAGGCAGCTCTAGGCTTGTGGTGGCACGGGGCAGAGGAACAATCAGTGGCTCCTTCGCCCGCCAATGTCAGTAAGGTAGCTTATGCACGGTGGAAGGCCACATCCTTTGTGAACACTGCATAGTCGCCTCGTGCTCATGACACAAGCATTTAACTTTTGCCGAAATTTGTCTCTGCGTTTTTAGCTGTGTTGTTATTTTCTCTTTCCGTTTTATATTCAATATATATTGGCGTAGCCGCCCCAGCAGTCCTTGCTTTTCTTTCTCCAAGTAACCGATTGCCACACAATCAGCACTGTAATAGACGTTAATCCACCTGTAAGCTTAGAGCGCCGATTATTCAAAATGTTTAAAGAACATTGAAATATCTTCATAGTACATGTTTAATTATTCTATCCTTCACGGCACTCCCAGTGAAGAATATAGATTATTTAAATGAAGTTAAAGTTTTATCTGGATAATTTAACAAACATATTTTGCTGCATTTCACCTAAAAAATGATATCGTCATCACATGTAAATACGCGCTTTATAAAGTAGCTCAGGTTGTGCAATATTATAACTGTAGTGCAAGTTTACAGTGGGGTGATTGTACTTATAAGTACAAACAGTTCTACAAGGAGCAATTGATTGAGTGCGTTTAAAGTTCTTGGGATAAAACTGTTTCTGAACCGCGAGGTCCATACAGGAAAGGCTTTGAAACGTTTTACCGTGGCTGAGATAGTGTGTGCTTGAAGCTGAATACTGATAATTCTCTTTCCGATCAGCTGCTGCTGTGATTCACACTCAGATACAGTGATATAAATACTCCGAGTGGTGCAGTGAGAGTAATATGGAAAAAGATGATCCGCTGTGGCAACTCCTAATGGGAGGAGCTGAAAGAAGAAGAAGAAGAAGATGCAGTCAGAGTAACAACGCTAATCAGTTATGGTATTTGGAAAACTATGGCTATTCCCTGGACCATTATATTGTTACAAGTTAATTACAATCAGATGCATTACACTAATAAACAATATGTAGTTAGTTTCAGTGAATTTATAAAGCTGCGTCAGGAAAATAAGGTGTAACCACATAGGAACAGTGGCACTGCTTTGACGCTGGGTGGCGCCAGTCTGCAAAACCGAGCAGAGAACTTGTGTACGACAAGGTATGAGGTACAGTGGAAAAATGCGTGGCTTTATGCCAAGTGTAGGTTTTATACATCGCGGTTCGAATGTGGAAAAGTTCTTACACAACATTTCTGTGTGTACGCACCGTTTATACATGAGGCCCCTGGTTTTTTGAAAAAATGCATCTCAGCTTTTCTGATATTCCTGACACTTAAGGGATCACCAAAGGTTTTCACTTAGGCAGCGGTTGTCCTTCCCCTCTCCTGGGTTGCTTAGAGCATTCTTTAGGTGTCTTCCCTGCTTTGACAAAACTCCAGCTGGGATAACCACATTTACTCAGGGCCTTTTTGATATGATGTTCTTCTGCTTCCCTGGCCGCTGTGTCTGTGGGTATGGTGTTTGTTCTGTATTGTAGAGACCTTATCACACCTAGCGCTTGGTGAGAGTCAAACCTTAAATACTGATCCGTATGCGTTGGTTTACGGTACACATTAACTATGATAACCCACCAGACCTGTGGTTGGTGCTGCTCTCTAATGCTTTCTCTCTTTCTCCCTCTGCAGACCAGCCAACTGAAATCTCCACCACTAACGTCACATCCGGTTCAGGTCCCCCCCCCGGATCCGCCCCTTCCGGTCATCAGGGCATTTATATTGACATCTTCCATCTACATGGAGTTCGATTCTTGAACTCTGTCTGTAGAAACTATTTTGTACTGCCTTGTTGCGAACTTGTTTCAAGTATATGGGGTTACTGCTGTGGCAACCCCAAATGTTTGTAGTACTTTGTCTCTGCTTATTTTACAGCATGTACTACAGTATTCATTCAAGAAAGCAGCCCACCAGCCTTCATTTATTGTGGAACAATGCTACAAATTGCCAAAGAAAATTAAGTGATGTAATAGCATTCATAATAAATTATTATTACAGGGGCTGATGTATTTTAGTATATATATATTTTTTTTCCCTTGTTAGCTGAGAAACACATCTTAGTGGTTACCATGGAAACTACATGGCAAAGGCGCCCAAATCTGAACTCCTCTTACAAATCAGTGAACCATACCTGTCTGTAAAGATTAACCTGCATAAGAGAAATAGTTCTGTTCACAAATGCATACGCACACGCACACACATACGCACACACACACACACACACACACACACACACACACACACACACACCCCTCAAAGAGTGCAGCTCATCAAGCCAATAGTGAGTTATTGGTCCATTGGCAGGCAACGTGCAGAAAACAAGATCAGTACACCTCAGTTAAGTTGCGACATATGTCTTGTCAAAAATGTAGAGGCTTCACTGATGAATGTGATGTATTTTTTTTGCTCGCTTGCTTATAACCTATTGAATCCTTAAAAACTATTATGCTCCTAGTACATTGGAAATGAGACTGTCATTACAATCTTCCGTTATTTATTATTTAGAATAAAAAACATTCAGCAAAAAAAAAAAAAAAGCATGGCTGAATTTTAAAGCAAGACAGAATGCTTGAACAATGTCTATTTTTAAGATGAAAGAGATAAAATGTATTATCCTATAAAAATGGGATTGCAGCAGAATGCATTCTTTTGTAGATATTGCATTTTGATGTCTGATCAGAAGGCACTGCCTACTAATGATTATCAGATGTCTCCAAATTCCAAAGAATTTTCATATCCTGACTTTTTTTGCATGCTACCTTAAGGTATTAAGTTACAACAATTAAGTTTAACCAATTCAAAACCCTGCAAACTGAAAACACTCCGCAGACCATCTTTGGCCTACTCTTTAATGAAATATGATATAAAATTCCAATTTTCTTTCAAAGTTTCATTCGTTTGCATAGCACTTCTTTATACAGTATATTTTTTTGCAGTGCCATAGAAGTTAACACTTTATTCTGTGTGAGTGTTAGCAAGAACAAAGAGACTAGTGCTGCTGCTGAGAGGATATTTGTACAAATTCAAGTTCAGATGTATTGTCAAGTGTTTATAGCAAAAAGAAAGCCTTATTTTCATGTCTCCTATAGACTATTGACTGTAGTACAATACAAAAGACAGACAATAAATTCAACACGGTACATAAATAGAACATCAGACAATATAGACAAGAAACACAGAAGAGGTCTGCTCAAGCAGCTGTTGAGTTTCCTCATCACCTTTACTTAAAAACTGTCTTTGAATCCAATTGTTGCTGGTAACATTAAATATAATACCATTTTATGTTTTTGTTTTCAACAAAAAACAATCTCTTTATTATGACATTCTCTCAATTTCCCTATAGGATTAATAAAGTCCTTCTAATGTAATCTAATCTAATCTAAAACACCATAATGAATGTTAACAGATTTGCTGAATCGTGGTAGTTTTACACTCCAATTAGTATCTCAGATGTCCTTTATAACAGATAAAACGGTGATTTAAAATAGAATATTTTTTATTAATAAAATGATTTCACTTTTTTTAAAGGCAGATGTAATTGAACCCACAGCATGTTTGCACCAGTGTTGGAAAAAATTATTGTGACTGTACAAAAAATAGCAACAGGGTGTGTCGTCTCACAGGGTCAGCTGCGATTCTTGAACGAGAACAAACTTCTGGGTGCAACTCGCTAAAAAATCTGCAGTGAGCCACAGTGAAATCGCCACAGGAAAGGCTCCGCCCACAGGGTTTCATGTGAATAACCAGATTAAGCCAGAAACCTGCTTATTCAATATTTATATGTGAAAATGATCTCTTGGAATTCTCCTTTGGCAAAACGCTCTGACGTCATTAATCTGTGCCAAAAAGAGTTAAACGTCATCATTGGCCACTGTGAATCAGAAAATAAGCATGACGCCTGCGATCTTTTTCTTGGGTTCTTTATATACCGTACTTTGTGCAGTGTCAAAGAAGTTAACACTTTTTCACACAAAAGCACACTTATTTTGTTTATTTATCAAGAAGAAATAGATTGTGGCTGCGGCGGAGAGATTACTTACTCCAAATGGTTTGTCAACTGTTCATAGCACAATGAAATTCCTACTTTCCTAATTTCCCCCATAGACTAGCAGCTGTAGTACAATACAAATGACAGAAATCTTTGAGTCATGTTGACTAAAATATGGCAAAATGCCTGAAGGGATCCTACTCTGGTGGACCCTTGAGCAAGGTCCTTAATGTGAAAATGGTTCCAGGGATGCTCTACATTGCCTGACCCTGTGCTACGATCCCCAAAAGTCATGCGAAAAAACAATTTCCCATCAGGGATTTATGATGTAAAGTATATCAAATCAAAATCACAAAATCAAAATATTAACAATCGACGCGACAGGACCATCTAAGAAAAATCATGTCGCGGATGTGAATCGCTGTATGCAGTGTGTAAAACAGTTTGTTGTCGCAGATGTGAATCGCTGTATGTGGCGTGTAAAACAGTTTGTTTGTCGCAGATGTGAATCGCTGTATTTGGCGTGTAGAGCAGTTTGCGAGGGGTATCCCATGGTCTTACACTTGGTTTGGCGGGTCTCTGTTAGTTGCTCTTGCGAGCAGGCACTTGACCAGGCAGTGTATGTGCTTCGAGAGCGTGGGTGGACGCGACAGCACCATCTAAGAAGATTCATATTTGTTGCGGATGTGAATCGCTGTATGCAGCGTGTAAAACGCTGTATTGTATGTTGCCCTCTCCAGAGTTACATCTTTTCATTCACCTACAGTCATATACACAATGAAGTGAGCAGTCTTTAAAAACCGAGTTTTCGGTTACGACGAACGACCGCATGCACCATAGCAGACTGTTTAACACGCTACATACAGCAATTCACATCCGCGACAAACATGCGTCTTCTTAGATGCTCCTGCACTTTGTACACACCCCCCTCCCACCTCACTACTACCATGGTCGGGTGTCTTGGTTGATTATATATAGAAAGGCAGCCAAAACCGCACAGGTACATCTGGACTGTGCAAAGACGACAACGACTCGAGTGACGAGTTGGAGGTGGGCACATGAGCAGGCAGTGCATACTGGACGAGAAATCAGCAGACTAGCATGACGGCCTTCTCCTCTCCTCCCGTTCCACCCTCTGTGCCTGAGCGCCACACAGACGATTGTGTGTTGGTTCGTTCCATGCATTGTTACAATGTTGCTTTTCTTGCTGATTTATTACATTACCGATTTTTCAAATGTTAATTTTGTCCCTGTGCTTAAAAATCATTAAAAAACTGGCCTGATTATGCGGCGTATGGTACGCCGCAGGTTGGCTAGTTTGATATAATGCTTGATGCAGCTTGAGGTCTTGTTATGCAAGATGTTGAGCTTTTTGGGGTTCCCCAATATTTTTGGCTGTGTAGACTCAAAAACACCTTCCTTTGTGGGCCATTTTTGATCGTAGAGTATCATACATTTTATGCTAGTTTGAGGTTACTGATCATGAATATGATAATATTTTTGAAATCTGGTACTTTACTGGAGGTCCTAGCTCTCTAACAGATACTCTCAGAAGGTTAGAAATTACAGATTTGAAATTTAAGCATGTGGGGTTTCAGTTTTGACCATTTCAAGGTCAGTGATTTTGATTATGATGTCATTTTTGATATTTTCTATTACAATCAAGAATACTTAGATTTTAAACATTTAAAATAAAGCACAGATTTCAAAATTTCAAATGTCTGATGCAACTATAATGGTGCCTTGGTTTGCGAGAATAATTTGTTCCCGGAAACGTGCTTGTAATCCAAAACACTCGTATATCAAAGTGAATTTCCCCATAAGAAATGATTGAAACTCGTTCCACACCCCAAAAATATTCATATAAAAATGATTAATACAAAATATAAATTAAAAATACATAAAACAAATTAACCTGCACTTTACCTTTGAAAAGAATTGTGGCTGGTGTGAGGAAGACGAAAGAGAGGAGAGGAGGAGGAGGAAGGTTATTGTGTAGGATGAATTTCACTCTAACGGAATTACTGCTATCTGTTGGCTCACAGGAATCTTCTTTTTTTGCGACTTTTCAATGACAGTTGCTTTTGCCTCCTTTTGAGGATTTTGCGGAAATGTGACATTGCATTGTGGTTAAACAGATTCATCGCTCGCACTACTACAGCCTTATTCGAGTGGTGCTTTTCTACAAAATTTTTTTTGTTCCAGTACAGTTACTAAAGAAGAGTCAATGCACTTGGACGCAAAATAAAAAAATGCTTTACACACGCACACATGGCCACAATGCTATAGTAAACAGTATACGCTCGTACGGATGTTGACTATACGAGTGAGGCATGCCAACTGAGACCGAACATGGGAGACGATTACCCACAATCCTGCAGTAGGAGAGAGAGAAGAACCATTGGCTGCATTGCGATCACGTGATGTTCAGCAGACAAAGCGCATACGCACTACTCGTATTGTAAAACCTCGCAAGTTTATCAAGTTAAAATTTATAAAATATTTTCGCTCGTCTTGCAAAACACTTGCAGACTAAGTTTCTTGCAATCCAAGGTTTTACTGGATTCTTTATCATGTACCTCTACCTCATGAAGTAAATCATTACAGTTTTTAGTAACACCCATAAATTGCAGCAGCTTTCGGTAATTCAGACTTTATAAATTTTGATGTTTCCAGAAATATGAGACATTGAACAGATAAGCCTTGTTTCTTTTTCATTTTCCAGAATACCTGCCTTCCTTTTTTCCTCCTGGTCTCATTGTCCATCCAAGTGAATGGTCATTGGATGTTGACTCCCACGCACTCACAAGCCCACTCCTATGAGTTAATGTAAAGGTAAACATATTTCATTTTGTTTGGGGTGCAGTGACTCCCTCCAACTCACTCAGATTATGTAAATGAAGTCTGCAACTAGAAATGTCACGTCGAGTGACGAGGGCTTTAGCAGCCGATCACTCGATACATGACGCTATTTATATATAATCACAGAAGTGAGTTCCCACTTAACACCGATTCTGGCAAAAACTTGCCAAATGACCATTAATCATTAAGGCAAACCAAACTCTGTCTGTTGTAGGTCAACCAGCTAAAACATGAACGTAATGTAAAATACTGCAATTCAGGTTAGTGTCTATGATTTTGATAAAATATGACAAAGGATGAGTCTGTCATCAGTGATGCTAAAGTCTCTGTTTGTGTCTGTCAGCAAACAAAGCAACCACCATTAGCTGCTATTAAAGGGTTTCAGCCCAGACTTGAGTGCATCGTGACTAATCTAAAATGTAAAACAATAAACTGCTCTTGTGCTTTGACGACGTCACTGCTTGAGTAAGCTTCGAGCCAAATGGGCCCTTGATTATCGGTCCTGAATCGGTCCTGAATCATATTTCCAATATTGTTTTCAGAAGTAATAAATTCAGCGTGGCAGTAAGCAGCGTACACGCCAAATCTCCTGTGCGATAACATTTAATTATTCAGTACAAAGCCATAAACTCTACTTTATGTTTTGAAATGAACTACTCTTTGATGTGCGTGCTATACATTGCTGGGATTGACACCCCAAAAACAGGATTAAGGGGGTACATAAAATGCATGGATGCTCAGAATACTCAAAAGTGCAGAAAACACCATAATAATGGTCTTCGAATGAAAAACATCTTCTTCAAAGCAATGTTTTTATATCCGTTCTATAAATATTAATAGTATATTGTGTGATCCAGACAGCTAACTTCCATGGGATGGCATTTTTAAATTACTAAGAGATGACTTTCAAAACCTGAGCAAAATCAGCTCCATTTTCAGTAACAGTCTATGCTAAAATGGAAGTAAATGTAATTTCTTTTCAAAGAGCACGCTGTCTCTTCATAGGTTCTGTCCCATTATTTTAAAATGTTGTGCGGTGAAATTGTAATTTGAGATGATTCCTAAGAGGCTGGAATAAATGCACTGCTGCTTATTTGCAGACATGAATCTCGTGCTCGACATCATAGCTATCATATCAAAAATGAAGCAGATTGCATTAATAGTATTTTGTATTAAGAGGTTTTTCTGACTTATTTATCAGAGTAGAAAATACTGCCTCCACACAGAAAATGCAACATTTGGTTAAGAATCAATTAAAAATGTTTATAAAAGGCAAATCTACACAAGGTTGAATGGTGAAAATAAATCACTGAATTTTTCTTTGTATGTATTAAACAAAAACAGCGATATGTCCAATAAATGGGATTGTAATATAACGTGACTAATGTGTTTCCAGTGATAGAATGACTCTGATGTTGCCTTGCATTGTCGTGAGGAATTGTCACCATATTCAAGACCCCCTAAAGGATGCAGTCTTAGAGATGAGATTTTAAGTAATTCATGTCTGAAACCTGAAGCTATGGGCTCTTCTGTGTCTTACGTGAGTAACTGCTAGATTTTGTTTTCCATATGGGCTGTTAAAAGTGTACGTGTATTTATTTTAAAGTGTCATTGTTAGGCCTTGAGCCTGCACTATGCCTCGGTCGTTAGTGCCGTTGTAATATAGCACAGATGTCAAACTCCGGTCATTGAGGGCCGTAGTGGCTGGAGGTTTTCATTCTAACCATCTTCTTAATTAGTGACCGGCTTATGCTGCAAATTAACTTCTTTTGCCTTAATTTTAATTAACTTGACTCAGGCAAACAATAATAAGAAACAAAACAAGCTGCCACATGACCAGCTCATTTGTGCCCATTACACAATATCTGAAAACTAGCCAACCTGCGGTGTAGCATACACCGTATAATTATTTATTGATGGGTGAACACTTCCTGAAAGACACAGTTGTCCAAATGGGGTGGGTTTGAGGATACGACTGTGAGTGAATGAAAAGATGGAACTCTGGAGAGAGCAACATACAATTGTCCGTGACTGAAAACTGGCTTTGGCAGATACAGGCATATCTTTTTGAAAGTTTGGCCCTGTGCCTTATTAATTGTCATTGCAAAGGCCAATCTAACAGGAAATTGTCTGCGTGTAAAAGTAAAAGGCAAATTTGAATATGATGGGGTCAGGGAAATCCGGGGAATAAGGACAGTTTGTGAGGTAGCAGCTGCGATAGTTTTACACTCCAGTACATTGTGGTGAATGCTGGTAACAGTCAGTCTAGTGCCATTACTGAGACCTCTTGCTGGCATGAGGTTTCTGAGAAGCATGACAACTGAACCAATTTTAATTTTGAGTTTATGCGGAGGCAGGCCAGTGGGAGTAAGACTGTTAAGAAATTCTTCGGGGAATGAAACTTGATCTGCGAGATCGTCTGTGACGATGGAGTCAACACTGGTGAAAGTTACTTCGTCGGTAGGGATAAGTTTCAGTACTTGTTCATTAAGGTGTAGCGCAGGCATGTCAAACTCACTACCATTGGTGGGCCGCTTTGACTGCTATATGTGCGTCGGCGGGCTGCACTGTAACAAAAATACTATTATACAAAGTTACTGTAGCTTTCTTTCCAATACTGAAAACTTTAAAAAATTTAACACTTAAAGTTTAAAGAAAAGCAATTCATTTCCATACAATCTCCGTACAACAGTGTACAATTAGAGTGTTAGCCTCTTAGCTAGATCCTTATATAGGAGTCTTACAGTGTGAGATTTATTTCTTTTGTCCTGACACTTGGCATCTCTTGCTAGTAACCAGTTCATCAATATCAGGCTTGAAATCTTGTGCAACTGCAACTTTTATGAGGGATGAAATGTGCTCGACAGTAAGTCTTGGACGATATGGGGTTTTGGTAGCTTTCATTAAAGAAAACAATTGTCATAAAGATAAGTGCTTCCGAACATAGACAGTACTCTCGATGCCAACTTACGGATCTGAACAAACGAGGGTGGCAGGTAAGCATACAAGCCTGGCACACCAACTTCATTATATTTTACCTTCAGAATAGAATCTGACTGCAGTTCAATCAATTCCATTTGGATATTCTCAGGCGCATTCTCAACGTTGTAAAAGTATGGTAAGTCCTGTTCATGTGAACTGAAATCACGAAAATGCTCACTGAATTCATTACTCAGTAATTCAAGTTGGAAAGCAAATCCTCCAAAAATCTAAGTTTACTTTAGTAAGTTTACTTCAAAGTTTATATTGTAAAATAAGCCGATATGCAAAAAGCCTACACTAATTTTACAAACTCAAAATCACAAAAAATTGTTAATAAGCAACTCACCAACTTCTCGCATTCACTTGCTGTAGTCTGCACTAACAGTTCGTTACAATACTAGCACAAAATTACATAAAACTAGAGCAAAAAAACATCCATCCTGCTTATTTGAGATCGGGTTGCGGGGGCAACAACTTGAGCAGAGATGCCCAGACTTCCCTCTCCCCAGCCACTTCTACTAGCTCTCCCGGGGGAATCCTGAGGCGTTTTCAGGGCAGCCGAGAGACATAGTCCCTCCAGCGTGTCCTGGGTCTTCCCCTCACCAGGTAGGCGTCCAGGAGGCATCCTGATCCAAAGCCTGAGCCACCTCATCTGAATCGTCTCGATGCGGAGGAGCAGTTCCTCTCGGATGACTGAGCTTTTTACCCTATCTTTAAGGGTGTAGCGACCCCCGGCTGAGTGATGGTCAACTCTCAGACTGATGGTTTATGAATTTTATTATCGTTTCTGTGACCTTGTTCCATAAACACACCGTATAAAAGGCAAAGTACAAAATTAAAAGCATGTAAATAACATAAACATTTGTAACCTTTGTTTTACATATAACACAGAGAAATTAATACTTTGTTCACTTTTCAGCGAGGTGCTTCATTGTTAACCCCATATGTCGCCATTTTCCTTTCCTATTCCCGGCAAAACTGCACAATTAATTATGCAAACTAAAGACACCCAATAATTCGTCAAAATAAAAGTCACGCAAATGCTGTGATTCAAGCCCAGCTGAAGCATCATGTTGTCCTTTACAAAGGGAAAGCCCAGACACTCTGCGGAGGAAACTCATTTCAGCCGCTTGTATTCGCGATCTCGTTCTTTCGGTCACTTCCCACAGCTCATGACCATAGGTGAGGGTAGGAACGTAGATCGACCGGTAAATTGAGAGCTTTGCCTAATGGCAATCGAAAGACCGATGCAGAGCCCGCATCACTGCGTACGCCGCACCGATCCGCCTGACGATCTCCCGCTCCATTACATGAAAAATATGCAAGCTATTACTACTCGTGATGGTCAGTTCTGCCCAGTGGCCAGTCATAGCAGCCAAACCAGTAGTGCAGCCCGTCAGGCTGCTGCAGCTTAGCACTTCAGTCGTGGCTAAATTAACTTTGGTCAAGGGCGGGGCAGTGTCATGCCTAGGATATCGAGGAGCTGACGCTGCAGCTGCAACTATACTGGTAGATGACGTTTCCGGTACCGTAATGCCATGGGAAAATGCGCTTTTGTCAGAAGGCGGAAGAAAGGAAAGTCAATAAGTGATGCCGAAGATGCAGAATGATTCAATCACAAACGATAGTAATCATTTTGTACAAGTTTAGTGCTAACTAGGATCTGTCATGCGGGCCGCACAGATTTCTGTTGAGGGCCGCGTGTTTGACATGCCTGGTGTAGCGAATCTTCGTTGGTGACGCTTAATATAGCTCTAATATTGAGTTGTTCCGGAGTGACAGTTGGGAAGTCGATGCCGCGAGAGAGAGGGTGGACGCGGGACGAGGGTTAGAGTTGGTGGGCGGGGCTCTGTCATGCGTACCCCATGGTTGGGCGACTTGGCCGATTATATATATATAGAAAAGCAGCCGGAACCGAAAAGAACAATGAAAAGTCAACGTGGCTCAGAGGTGCATGTGCACTGTAGCAGAGACGAAAGCGAATGAAGCTGTGTTTGGTGAGGTTTTGCGTGCGGGCACATGTGCAGGCAGTGCACATGCCTGGAGAATGAGGGTGGATGTGGGAGGAGGGTTACAGTTGGCAGGCAGGGCTCTGTTATGCGTATGCCATGGTCGGGCGACTTAGTCAATTATATATATAGATAAAGAAAGGTGATAGTCTCAGTAAGGCTGATCTCTCAGGTCACCAAAATATTTTGTCAATGTTCCTAGAAAAAAACTAAAACCAACAGCTTTGGAAATGTCAGCTGTGGCAGAATGAGAGCAGCAACAGGCCATGGAAAATATAAAAAATGGGTTTAATTAACAGGAAGAATTGGCTTCTCATTAAGAAATTGGTTGGAGTTTGAAGCCCCAATTTAACTAGTCTTCTGTTGGCTCGTTTCACATCTCATTTCTGTTTGGCTGTCATTTAATGAAGAAAAGAATCAATTCAAAGTACTGAATCCTTAAAAACAGGGCAATTAAAATGAAAGGAAAAGAAGTTAATTAGCAGTGAAAACTGGTCACTGATTAGGAAAAGGGTTAGAATGAAAACCTGCGGCCCTCCAGGCCTGGAGTTTGACACCCCTGTAATACAGTATGTTCAGAACATATTCAGACCCCTTCACTTTCTACACACTTTATTGTGTGGTAGACTTGATTCTAAATGGATAAAGTTGACATTTCTACACATCGGTCTACACTCAGTAACCCCTAATGACAAAGTGAAAACATGTTTTCAGAAAGGTTTATAAATGTATTAAAAATCAAAAACTGAAATCTCTCGTTCATATAAGTATTCAGAGCCTTAAATCAGTAGATTGTAAACGCCCCTTTAGCAGCACTTACAGCTTTGAGTCTTCTTAGGTAAGTCTCAACAAGCTTTGCTCACCTCAATTTGTGCAGTTTATCCCATTCTTCCTGGCAGATCATGTCAAACTCCGCCAGATTGGATGACAAGCACCTTTAAACTACCATCTTCAGGTTTGTCCACACATGTTCTAAGGGGTTTATGTCTAGGCTTTGGCTGTGCCCACTCAAGAACACCCAACGCCTTGTTCAAATGCCACTCCAGCATTGTCTTGGCTGTATGTTTCAGGTGACTGTCATGCTGAAAGGTGAACTGTCACCCCAGTCTGAGGCCACAGGTTTTCTTCAAGAACCTCTCTGTATTTGGCTGCATTCATCCTTCCATCAATTCTGACCAGTCTTCCTGTCCCTGCCACTCAGAAGCACCCCATAGCACGATGCTGTCACCACCATGCTTCATTGTAGGGGTGGTACTGGGCAGGTAATGAGCAAACATAGTGGTGCTTAGAGTTCTGCCCAAAGAGTTCAATGTTTGTCTCATAGACAGACAGAATGTTTTACCTCCTGCTCCCAGAGTCCTTTAAACTGTCATATGCCTTTTACTCCTGCCTAGCTACTCTCCCATAAACACTTGATTGAAGAAGTGCTGCCGAGATGGTCATCCTTCAGACAGGTTCTGCAATCTCTGTAAAGTACTTCTGAAGCTCTGTTTGAGATGCCCTTGGGTTTTTGGTCACTGATCCAGGCCCTTCTTGCTCAGTTAATCGGTTTGGATAGGTAGCCAACTCTAGGAAGAGTCCTGAACTTCTTCCATTTCACAATTATCAAGGCCACTGTGCTCCTGGAGGCACTCAGGTCTTTATAACCTTGTCCTGATGTTTGCCTCAACAAACTTTGATCATGGATGTCTATAGAGTGTTCCTTGGACTTCATGGTTTGGCTGTTTCCATGTGAACTGTGGACTTTATATACACAGGTGTTTGCTTTTCTAATTGATGTCCAGTCAATTCAGTTAGCCACAGGTTGACACCAATCAAGTTCTAGAAACATCTCAAAGATACGTAATGCAAACAGGATGCACCTGAGCACAATTTGGAAGGCCACGGCAAACACTCTGAATACTTACAGTATATCAATGACAGGTTTTAATAAATTTGCAAACCTTTGTCAAAACATGTTTTCGTCATGTCACCATTGGCTATTGAGCATAGACTGATAAGCAAAATGGGACATTTATCCATTTTAAATTAAATCTAGAAAACAACAAAGTGTGCAGAAAGTGAAGGGGGTCTGGATACTTTCTGAATCCACTGCATTCTGTAGAGCTCAAATTGTAGCTCAGGTACTCCATATTCAAGGTATTCTTAATACAAGCATCACCAGCTCTATAACAATTACAAATGTAGTAGGGAATGCATATAATGTTTAAACACAAACAGAGAAATGTTAGAAGATATACAAAATTATAATATACAAAATATTTTTCCTTCTCTGTCTCTTCACTTACACACCTGATGAAGGCTATTCAGCTGTGTCTCTTATCTTGTCTTTATATCGTTCTGGTTCATTTATTGTTTATTCTATACGAAACCCCCCCCTCCCCCTTTACCTCCATCTCTTCCTTCTCTCTCTTCTTTTTCTTTCACTTTTGTCTCCGTGTCCGGTTCGAATCTTAAAAACATCTAAAAATATTTTTAATAAAGTTTTGGTATCAGGCGTGACGTCAGCAGAAGCTGTAACGCTCCACCTGAGAGAAAAACTGTAAGGCTAGTCGCCAGCATTCAGACATCAATTCTGATTGCTTCACAGCCGAACAGGACACGGTAAAAAAAAATATCGTTCATACTTTATATTCTTCTATACCAGGGGTCCTCAATCACGGTCCTGGACTATAAAAATAAAATTAGGCAATACTAATTAACATAGAATAAAAGTAAGGTCCGATGGCCAAGGAGGACAGAAAAAAACAACTCCAGATGGCTGGAGAGAAAAAAACAAAATCTTCAGGGGTTCCAGGCCATGAGACCACCCAGCCCCCTCTAGGCATTCTACCTAACATCAATGGCCTCAAACAGTCCTCATGGTTTTCCCATAAGACACTCACCAAGCTCACGTGTTTGACTCTGAATGTATAGAACACGGGTGGGCAGATTCAGTCCAGGAGGGCCGCAGTGGCTGCAGGTTTTTGTCCCAACCCAGTTGCTTAATAAGAAGCACTTATTGCTCAAGTTACAGTTCTGCTTCACTTTAGTTGTCTCGCTCGTTAAGATTTTGAACCCTTATGGCTTATTTTAGTCTTGGTTTTTAATTGCTCCTTATTAGTAATAACATGCAAATGACAAAAGAAACCAGCAGTTCTCCATTTAGCTTGTTTCCATTTACACCCGTGTGTATTTATCGTGCACTATTGGGTTTTATTAAATACTTGGAAGGAAAATGAAGCACTGAGAATAAGTCGTCTGTTTTAGACTTCAAATCATTTGGATGATATCCTTAGAAAGGAAAAAAAAATCTAGGATATGAAAATGGCCTGACATGAAAAATAACGCACTAACAAGACATGAAATGAAATAATTGACAAGGATTGGTTTTTAATTAAGCAACTGGGTTGGAGCAAAAACCTGCAGCCACTGCGGCCCTCCTGGACTGAATCTGCCCACCCGTGTTCTATACATTCAGAGTCAAACACGTGAGCTTGGTGAGTGCCTTATGGGAAAACCATGAGGACTGTTTGAGGCCATTGACGTTAGGTAGAATGCCTAGAGGGAGCTGTGTGGTCTCATGGCCTGGAACCCCTGCAGATTTTGTTTTTTTTTCTCTCCAGCCATCTGGAGTTGTTTTTTTCTGTCCTCCCTGGCCATCGGACCTTACTTTTATTCTATGTTAATTAGTATTGCCTAATTTTATTTTTATAGTTTGTCTTTTTTCTCTTTCTTCATCCTGTAAAGCACTTTGAGCTCCATCATTTGTATGAAAATGTGCTATATAAATAAATATTATTGTTGTTGTTGTTATGAGGACTGATTTCGGTTTGCACAGTCACTGCTTTCCACTTCTGCCCTTGGAGTGGAGGTGTGCAGCATCAGCTTTATCCGCAAACTTGAATGACAAGGAAGTGCATGGAGTCGTGGATAAATGTTGGCTTGGTGTACTTCTGTGGATTACTGCATAGATCATTGATGCTCAAAGTGTTGACATCTAGAAAAACAAAGATGGTGCTGGTAAAAGACATGAAAAATAAATATTAAAAAACAATCCAATCAAAAATATTCAGATATATTCTATAATGTCATTAACAGCACTCCAACAGATTATTCAAAAGCAAATAGCAATCATAACAGTCTGCATCTCTGTGTTATGTTTGAAATGTGAAGGTTTGTTCTTTGATTTTTCCTCTCATCTGGCCCAATGTGTGTATTGCTGGGTGTGCGTTATTATTTTTGGGTTTTGCTCATCGATTGTTCGATTAATCAGGACCCCTCCAGGAAAAAAGAGGAACCCACAACTGTCTCTGAAATACCTTGAAATTGGCACCCATCACTGTTTATTCCATATTTAATAAAAATCAGACTTTGCTTTAGAGTTTTGATTCAACAGAATATTTCAGATAATAACACAAATGAAAAGGGCATAGACATAAATGATGGGACCTTTCGTTTAACATTTTCTTGCATAACCTTTATAGGCAATCACTGCTCATAAGCGATTCCTGGGGCTCTCCATGAGACTTCTGCACCTGTAAGCAGGTAGTTTGGCCCACTCTTGCGGCGCTCCAGCAAGTGGTCTTCTCCAGACGGCATGTTACAGTTCTTTCCATAAGTGTTCAATAAGATTCAAATCAGGGCTCATAGAAGGCTACTTCAAAATATTCCAATGTTCTGTTCTTAGCTATTCTTGGGTACTTTTAGCTGTGTGTTTTGGCTCACTATCCTGTTGGAGAATCCGTGCCCCATGACTGAGACAGAGTTTTCTGACACTGGGCAATACGTTTCACTCCAGAATGTCTTGATAGTCTTGAGAGTTCATTGTTCCCTGCACAGACTCGTGGTCCCCCATGGCAGATACAGTAAAGCAACTCAAAACATAACCGATCCTCCTCCATGTTTCACAGCAGGTATGGTGTTCTTTTCTTTGAAAGCTTCATTTATTCATCTGTAGACATTGAGCTTACAGTATGAGACTTGCCAAAAAGCTCCGGTTTTGTGTCATCTGTCTAAAGGACATTCTCCTAGAAGCATTGTGGCTTTTAACAAATTCCCATCTGACTTTTTTATGCTTTCTTCCAACAGTGGAGTCCTTCTGGGGTCTTCATCCATTGAGGAGCCCACCGCCATTCAAAAGCGACGGATAGTGTGATCATACACTGGTGGACCTTGACTTTGGTGTTCAGCTTGTATCTCTTTGGAAGTTGTCCTCGGCTTTTTGTCTGCCATTCTCACTATCTTTCTTGCCCATTCTGGTTGATTTTCCTCTTGAGGCCGAGTCCAGGGAGGTTTGATACACTCTCATGGACTTTAAATGTCTTAATAATATTTGTAACTGTTGTCACAGGAACATCAAGCTGCTTGGAGAAGGTCTTATAGCCTTCACCTTTAGCATGCATGTCTGTAATTTTCGTTCTGATCTCCTCAAATTACTCTTCCCCTGTGCTTCCTCTGGACCTTATTCAGTGCGGGACACACAATGATACCAAAAAGCAGAGCGATGACTGTTCTCCATTTAATAGGGCTGAATGACTGATTGTGCAGCTGGAGATACGAATGATACTAATTAAAGAAAATGTTTGGCTTGAAAATATATCTTTGATGGAAGAAGATGATCTGCTATGGCAGCCCCTAAGGATAGCAGCCGAAAGAAGAAGAAGAAGTCTAGCTTGAAAATCACTCTAATCCAATTATTTAGCCTGTTTTCTAGGGGTACCAACAAATGTGCCCAGGTCATTTTAGAATATCTTTGTAGAATAAGCAATACTCTCTTTCCACACTTGCTTTGCTTTACTCGATGATTTATCAAAGGCATGCAGGTCTACAGGCGACAGCTGCTTTTCATTCCACCACTTTTCTAGATTCACAGCTGTAAGGGTACCAACAAATTTGTCCACATCTGTAAGTAAAACTTATAAGACAATATGATGTACAGTACGTTAAATGATGTGCTAACATATTGGATGAACATTCTAGCAATTTTTCACTACATTCTGTGCACCCCTTCTCCCTCAAAACTTAATTTTTTAGTCTAATGAGAGAATTATGACTTACATGGTATCCATAGTATCCATCTTTTAAAGATTCTCAACAATGTGTTCTTGATGTAACTTCCTGCTTATCTATTTATTTTTTTCCCTCTCTTCTCAAATCAATACATATTCACATTGGTCAAAGAAAAAGACACATTCATTCTCTAGTGGAATGTCCTTCACTATGAATTCACTGCTAACATCTACTTAGCTACTGTTGCCCATAAAACAAATCAGCATGTGGAGCTGTCTTTATGACTGAAGCTTGAGGCAGATGTGACCGAACAATCTGCCCTCACTCAAAGTCACTGAGATCACTTCAAAGCATAACAGCCAGCATAACGTGCAACTGGGTCAGCTCAGCATTTTCAGACATGGACTTGAGGATGACGCGGTGTTAACTGCTTAATTATCTCAGTGGCCACTCCTGTGTAGAAACATTTGCTCTCAGTAGCATTTTTATCTTTCATTTAACGCTGCTTTCTTTACGCTTTTAGTTACCCGTTGTTATGTTTTAGTCAGGGTTCCTTCCCTAGTTTAAGCTTAAATTAGTTTCTTATGTGTTTTTTTTTTCATTCTTAATTCTGTAATTATGATCATTTATGTTAATACCAGTAACGGCGCACTGCCTGATAACATACAGTGAATACACTTGACTTCAGCATTCATAGTCTTCCTACTCTTTCTCGGTACATTTAGCATTCATTTGCTCAGAGGTTCATGTGCTTGCTGCTTCCTGAGCAGCTCTTCTTTTCTCCTCCCTAGAGGCCCGCTGCTTCTCTACTTTCGTTGGCATCTTTTCACGTTAAAGCTGATTAAGTCAGTGTTTGTGTTGCAATTACTTAGTACGTTTTTAATTTTACACTTAAGTTGGCACTTAAGTCTTCAATCTGCCTCAAGAATGATTTAAGATATGAAGAGGTAGGGGAAGTGATGGTGAAGGTGGTAGGGATGAGAATGGCCACTGCTGAGAGTTGATCTATACTAATAAAAGGCAAAGCCCTCACTCACTCATCACTAATTCTCCAACTTCCCGTGTAGGTAAAAGGCTGAAATTTGGCAGGCTCATTCCTTACAGCTTACTTACACAAGTTAAGCAGGTTTCATTTCGAAATTCTACACGTAAAGGTCCTAACGGTCAACAACGTCCGTCATATTGAACTTTCTTATTTATGGCCCCATCTTCACGAAGTTTGGTAGGTGGCTTCCCTGCACTAACCGAAACTGATGTACATACTTATTTCAGTGGTATGACGCCACTGTCGGCCGCCATATTGAACTTTCCAACGGTCTTTGTTACTTATGGGCCCATCTTCAAGAAATTTGGTACACGGGATCCCAACGCTAACTGAATCCTACTTACGTACATATATACGTCCAAAGCCTGCAGCTCGGTCACCGTATGAGGCGCGAGGATGGGGGACCCAACGCCTCCCACATTGTTAGCTGCCTGCCTATATAAGGCCATCCATCGCTCCGGTCTCTACATTCCCTTCCTTGCTTCACCACGGGATTCCGTCTCCCTGTTGATAACTGTAGCCTTTTTATTTAATCCACGGCTTCTCCGCTGTTTTTTTGTTCATTTATTAAGATTATAGTTATTATTTAGGTATTTTAGACTTAATTTACATTGTTCAGGTACCCATTTCCTTTATCGTTCCAACCGTACCCCAATTAGCATGTCTATCGAGGTGATAACCATCGATCAAAGAACTGTCACTTACCGAGTGGTTTCCATGCCTGGAGATGGCACCAGCCTTTTCCATTCTCTTTGTTACATATTGCACGGCCATACCAGGCTCACTCTTGATATCTGGAGGAACATTGTGTCTTATGTATTGAATGACTGGGACAGGTTCAAGGTGTGGACTGATGATGGTACAGTAGATAATTATACTACACATGAGCACTAGAAGAGTGAAATGCTTAAGCCCTTCACCTATGGTTCTGTGTAATGGAATGATTTTTCTAAAGAGAGGGGGGGATCAAGAGAGCAGATGGGCATTGGTCACTTCAGCGCGAGACCCAGCTGCATTACTAATGTTTTGGGAGAAACAGCCGGGAATGTTCTAAGGATACAGCCAAGGTTATGCTGGCTTGTTTTTTTTTTCACTTCAAAGGGCTTTTACAGCTCTTATTTTTGTGTGTCTTTTAGTACCAGGTGCCGTCTCCAGGACCAAGTGCAAAACAACACCGCGTCCCGTGGAAAGGTGTGTGTGCTGAAACTAATCACTTCTGTATACACTGCTTGCACGTAAGCCGCTTTGGGCAAGGACGCTCAATTAGTATATAAGGGAAGGTTTCGCCCTCAGTTTCTTTGGAGGCTCAACCGTGGGGAATGCGCGCACCGCCCGGTATTTGAAAGGCACATGAGTTGGTCCTCTGACAAGACTGACAAGCGGGCCCCCTCAGTCTACTGGTCTAGGATGATGGCTCTGGGTCTTTTTATATGTCTGTAAGTATTGTTTTGTTTTGTATGTCTATCGCTACTGCATTATATTGCATTATATGTGTTTAAATGTTATAATTGATTAAGTAAATAAAATAGAAGTATTAGACCTCTTCTCTCTGATTCTTTTCCTACTTATGTTCTAATCCCTTGAACCATTTTCCCAAATCAAAACATTCTGCATGTGAGTTGATGGCTGCCGCTGAATTGTTCGGTTGTCGCTTTCAAGTGTACCGAAATGGCCAAATATTTTACACCTTTCGACAACCGCCAATGCCTCTTAAACATCTTAGATTCACAGGTGATGATATCAGTAGTTGACACTTTGATGTTTATGGATGTTTAAACTCTCAAAAGCTGGATGTGAAGTTATCGATGAAACCGGTTGTATGCTTACAACGCTTGACAGATGCCGAATGTCACTTCAACACAAGTCCTGTAAATACTGTCGTAATTGAAACAAACCATGAAACTCAAACAGATTATTACAGCAGCAATCCAAGCTGTGGGATTTGAAACAAGATTACTGTTCACATGGCCAACTGTAAGTTGCATGCTCAAGAGTAAACTCAGCGCACAGCTTGGTCATATTACAACCGGAGGGCCGAATTCAAAATGTGGTATACAAATAGATCCTTAACAAATAATTATTGGCATATTTTCCCTCAGTTTAAAAAGGTTTAATTTTCTTCTTAATTAAAAATTTTAAGGCAATACTTTGCCACTGCGAAGTGCAGGTATTTTGCTAGTTCTACAATAAAACAAAATAAAAATAAAAAGAGGAATAACCTTGGCGGTCAATCATCACCCTGAAAGCAGATAGTAGACATCACATAGTATATGTGTACCAAATTTCAGGTCAATAGGTCAAACAGTTTGCGAGCTACAGGTGATTTAAAATCCTGGACAGACAAACGGACATCCATGTATTATATAAGAAGAACATTAACTGTTTTTTATCTAATTATATATTGTATGTTTATTTTATTTACTATTCATTTAGTTTATTTGTTCTCCTGTGTTCTTTGTATTTTATGGACTGGCACCCAGTAAATGGTTTGTCCCTGCCTTGTGGCCTGTGCTAGCTGGGATAGACTCCAACACATGACACTGGTCTGGATTAAGCAGGTTAAACGATGACATAACATGAAAGAAAACATGGGGCCACCAACCCATTACTGCCAGAGACCACCACCACCAGCCTGATTTAAGGAATGCAGGGAAAAGTAGAAAAATGATATGACCCCCCCCCAAGAAGCAGCGTCATCAACACATCACTGCTAGGGACCGCCCCCAGCCCAATAGATGGAAAGCCGGAAAAGTTAGAAAATGACCCAGCACTCACCAACACATCAATTCTAGGGACCACCACCAAACCCATAGATGGATGGCAGGGTCCCCACAGTTCACTTTGGTGGAGTGTTGGTGTTTTTTAAAGTATTGCTATTGTCTTTTTTCTGGATTTTCTGTTATTTTTTTTTCTAACCCTTTTTGTTCCTGTCTAAGGATTTCAATTTAGTATTTTGTACTTTGACTCGTTTGCTTTCGAGTTTTCATGTTAGCAACTGCTTTTGTTTCATTTTTGCTCTTTTGAGCATTTTGTTTTATTTTCTAATTTTTGCAAGTAAATCTTAGTTTATAAAGAATCTTTGGCTGCTCATCTCTGTTCAAGCCAGGGGTCTTTAGTAACCCCTTTCCTTGTTAGGGTGTTTGATTAAAATTTTGGGACTCTTCCATATACACTGTATATTTTGGTCTAGTGAGAAGCTGCAAGTCCAAAGGAAAAATGTCTGGGTGCCAACCCGGTCGTCCCCTTTGAATCAAATGAAAGAAATTAAACAAAAATAGGTGCAAAATAGAACAAAAATGCTCCAAAATAAAAAGGAGTCATCAGGCTTTGTAAAGGCTTTTATGGTCAGTCACCAGGTAGGACCTCCGTCCTGTGGCATGCTCTTTTCGCAGAGAGACGCCACCTTCCAGGTAGCTTTGGGATTTATAGCTTGGGGCATACAGAAGGGGCACAGTCAAATGCCCTCACTAGGTGTCTTCTCAGTACTGTGTAGGGAACAGAAGAGGACATAGCTAAGGTCAGAGCCACCTCTTGACTTTGAGTGGTAGTACATACCGCAGATGAACCTGGAGAGAAATCCGCTGACACACAAAAGTAACAATATTTCTTGAACCAAGGCCCATTTTGCTCAGTGTAGGCCAAACCATACCTGTAAAGTACAAACCCAGGCTGCCATATAATGTATTATTAAGATTCTGGCCTGCTTGCTGGTTGCAGTTGGAGGCCTCCCACCACTTTGGCCATTTTGTGTGAACACTCATGACACCTGTGAAGTGAAAAGTTAATAATGCATTATAGTTTAGTAAAAGAACCAGACGTGAAACCTGAAACATGCCAAGATTGCACCCATCCATCCACCCATATTCCAAACCCTTTTATCCAGAGCAGTGCCACGGGGAAGCAGAAGCCTATCCCAGCAAACATCAGACACAAGGCAGAAACAATTCCTGTATGGGATGCCAGTTCATCACAGTGTGAACCCATTCACACACACAGCAGGGGTTGATTCAGCATCACCAATCCTCTGAGCCCAAGAGCAGCGTTTGGGGGTGGCAAGTGAGGCGACCGTCCCAGGCCCCAGGCCCCATGCCTAAGGGGACCCCACTTTTGATGTTCGTGTGTCCCGTTCGAGCGGATTTGTCAAGTTATATTCTCCAGTATATATATATATACTCAGCAAAAAAAGAAACGTCCCTTTTTCAGGACTGTGTATTTCAACAATAATGTTTTAAAAATCCAAATAACTTTACAGATCTTCATTGTAAAGGGTTTAAACAATGTTTTCCATGCATGTTCAATTAACCATAATCAATTATTTAACATGCACCTGTGGAATGGTCGTTAGTAGGCATTTAAGGTCACAGTTCTAAAAACGCAGGACACTAAAGAGACTTGTCTACCGACTGTGAAAAACACCCAAAGAAAGATGCCCAGGGTCCCTGCTCATCTGCGTGAACGTGCATTAGGCATGCTGCAGGGAGGCATGAGGACTGCTGATGTGGCTAGGGCAATAAATTGCCATGTCCGCACTGTGAGACGCCTAAGACAGCGCTACAGGGAGACAGGAAGGACAGCTGATCATCCTCGCAGTGGAAGAGCCCGGATCTCAATCCCATTGAGCACGTCTGGGACCTGTTGGATCGCAGGGTGAGGGCTAGGGCCATTCCCCCCAGAAATGTCCAGGAACTTGCAGGTGCGTTGGTGGAAGAGTGGGGTAACATCTCACAAGAACTGACAAATCTGGTCCAGTCCATGAGGAGGAGATGCACTGCAGTACTTCAAGCAGCTGGTGGCCACACCAGATACTGACTGGTACTTTTGATTTTGAGCCTCCCTTCATTCAGGGACACATTGTGAAACATTTTTAGTTTATGTCTTATGGTGTTGACTCTTTTAGTGTTCATACAAATATTTACACATTAAGTTTACTGAAAGTAAAAACAGTTGAAAGTCAGAGGACGCGTCTTTTTTTGCTGAGTATATATATATATATATATATATATATATATATATATATATATATATATATATATATATATATATATATATATATATATATATATATATGAGATGCTTCTAAGAGGAACCCTTTTAAAACCCCTCTTCAAGGTCAAATTCCGTACATGTACGTCTTTGAAAACATTCCATAGTCCGAATATTAATGCACAAAAACATGTATCGCTAATGATAACTGGCTGACATGACATCAACGTGAGTTATGACTCTGACATCCTGCATATCGAGACTCAGAGTATACTTGCAATTTAGGGACTTTTCTAGAAGAGGCCCTGCTAATTTCCACATGACTGTTGTGCGAAATCATTGTCATGAATTATGAATTGCACTTTTTTAATAGATTATATCATTATATTTTGATAAAAATGTAGCTGAATACTGTAATGAGAATAATGTTAACATTATTTTTATTCAATTTGTGTGCGTTTCTACAGTCCACACATATTGGTAACAGCGTTTGACATAATTGGTCAGCCCTAGGCCCCACACACCCATAAGGCCACCTCTGTCGGTACGTCATTGGAGAGTTTGAGGAAATCAGAGAATCCAGAAGATCACAACCAAAGAGAGTAAATTCTAAATCCTTACATGAATTTGCCAATTAAAAAAATAAAGACATCTTTTCTACTCTACTGGCACAGCCGTGCAGTGGCTCTTACATTTTTGCTCTGTTGTCCTTACAAGTGAGCTTTGATTGTCACCTACCCCTTAAACAAAATAGCACCAAGGGCATCATGAGTTAATGCAAGTGGATTGGCAATCTATCTAGTAAGACATCAGTGCCAAAACAACACAAAAACCTAAATAAACTTTAAGAAAACACAAAAATATACTTCAGCACCTCCCAGGTTCTGACACTGGTGGAGCTGGACAGCTAATTTTTTGTGGACAATGTTGAAACGCGGATCAAGTCTCTGACTTGAACGTATGTTAAGCATCTTGGGGTGAAGTCATCTTCCATTAGCTCGATAAACTAAGAGACTCAGGTTTCCAGCTGTGCAAGTGGGACACGACTCAAAGCAGTGGTTTGTTGCAAATCCCTCTGCTGACAACGTCAAAGAATTCTTACAAGTGTTTCAAATTCTCATCTCTGTCAATAACAACTTAATTCAGTTAATCAGCTCCGAAAATTTGAGCTGGGTACTCAAGTGTAAAACTCATGTGGATACGCCATGTGTTAAAGTTTGAATGTTCCACACTTAAGCAGATATTGGTTTATAAAAATATTGTCCAGACTGGTGATGAAATAGTATTCATATGATAAAACACATGACTAATACAGTGTGCATTGAAGAAATTGTCGATTGTCTTTTCTAATTGAATGACTTTGATATGTGACAATAGGCCACACAAGCAAACACGCTTCTTGGCGTCAGCTCAAGACTGAAGCTCCATTTGGCATTTCTGCTTAACTGGAAAATACCCTTTCCACTGAATCCCACAAGTAATCCAAGGATGCCGCGGCATTGACTTTGGTGTAACGTTTTCACTTGTCATGTTCAATTTGACCGTCCTCTCCAATGCTTGGATTAAAATCAAATAGGTGGCTTTTTACAAGGCCGCAAATTTATTTGGAATCAAAAATCTTGAAGGCTTTCAAAAACCTAAAAGCATTTGGAAAAAATGACTTTCTTCTTGTTGCTCAAATCTTAATATACTATGAGTGCTTTGTTATGATTATTATTATCAATTATGATTCTGTATAAACTATGGAGCTGCTAGGACAATATTCATGCATCATCCACTCACGGTCATCATATGCCCACAGAGACAATGCTTAGGCATGGATTTGAACCCAAGGTGGCAGATCTGTGAAGCTTCAGCACTAACCATTGTGCCACCTTGTCACCCATCGCCAATAATATATAGTCACTGGAAAAATTATTAGGACCACTGTAGTAATACCAGGTTGGGCCTCCATTTCTTCTCCAAACCGTCTCAGTTCTTCATGGTATGGATTCCAGAAGATGTTTCTTCCTTCAAAATTCTGGTCCTTGTTGACATGATTACATCACACAACTTGTGCAGAACTGTCAACTGTACATTCATTTTGAGAACCTCTGGTTCTACCACATCCCAAAGGTGTTCTAGTGGATTCAGATCTGCTGACTGAGAAGACCACCGAGATCATTGAACTCTTTGTCACATTCATTAAACCAGTTTGAGATGACTTTTTCTTGGTGCCTTATCATGCTGGAAAAGCCATTAGAAGATTGGTAAATTGTGGCCATGAAGGGATGTACATGGTCAGCAACAATACTCAGATAGGGCGAGAAAATCAAGCAGTGATTGATTGGGTCATGTCAATGGGCCCAAAGTGTGGCAAGAAAACTTTTCTGACATCATTACACCACAACCACCACCAGCTTGGACTGTTGACAGGTTGGGTGCACAGATTTGTGCTCTTGGTGTCAAATTCTAACCTTACTATCTGTGATTCAGCAGAAATCGAGTTTCATCAGACCGGGTTATGTTTCTGCGGTCTTTGGCTGTCCAGCTTTGGTGAGCCTGTACTCAGTGCAGCATCAGCTTTCCATTCTTGGCTGGCAGGAGTGGAACGCAACATGATCTTCTGCTGTCACACCATTCTGAGTAAACCCTAGAGCGGGGTCGGCAACCTTTCAGCGGTGTGGTGCCGAACCTATGTTACAATATTATTCTGCATGCCGACATAATTCTACCAATGTTGTTATATATAGTATCAAAATTGGTCCAGTTATAATGGGCATATTTTTGAAGCCCATTATAACCAGATCTTATATTATTGGTCAGTCAATATTTTTAAAATACATATGTAAAAATAATGTTTTGTCAAATTTTAAAAACGTATTATTTATACGTCTATTAAAAATTGTATTACAAATTATATCAATTCTTTCAATACAAAATACATAGTTTGAATAAGAAAAAATTATCAAGACTTCTAATATGACTTTCTTTATTATTAATCAGAGCTATTAATCAATTAATGTGAAGCAATTGTATAACTACATTTAGTGGCTTTATCTTTGGTTCCAATTATTTGACTAAAATAAGTAGTTTTCTTAAAGCCAGAAACAGCCCTTTTTATAGCTTCACTTTTCTCATCAGAGTTTTGCATGGACTAATGTTTAGTTTGATAATGCCTTTGTACACTTGATGTACGACACATGACACTTTCACAGCATAAAGCACACTCAGTACGATCCTTTTGTTGTACTAATCTATATTCATTCGTCCAAGAGTCTTGAAAAGAGCGAACATCAAGTTTTTGTCTTTTATGAGTCATTTTAAGACAGTATATTAATTAATAATAACAAGGTGTGTTTTAACATACCACAGTCTGCACCGAACACGTGCTTTCACATTACATGTGAGTAGGATGCGCAAAACGTTGGTGGGGACTCAGAGCACAAATGCATGCGCTGTGATTAAAATAAAATAATGAGGTTTGTTTTAATGTACCACGGCCTACACTGAACACATGGTTTCCATATCCATGTGAGTCGCATATGCAAAACACAGGAGAGGGAGCAAATGTGTGTGCTGTAATTAAAATATTATTTTTTCCTATATTTCAATTCAATCAAAGTGATAATAAAAATCATTCCGCGTGCCACGCTTGCTGTAGGTTGCCGGGCCCTGCCCTAGAGATTACTGTTTGTAAAAATCCCAGGATATCAGCAGTTACAGAAAAACTCAAACCACAGTCAAAATCTCACATTTTTTGCCCCTTTATAGTGTTTGATGTGAACATTAACTCAAGCATCTTACCTGCACATGCCTGATTTTATGCATTGTGCTGCTGCCACATGATTGGCTGATTAGATATTTGCCTGGATAAGAGGGGGTACGGAGCCTGTAAAAAGTTTTCATCCCATTGGGATGTCTCTCTCAGTTCCCCAACAGAGCATTTCTGGGAAATCCCGCCGGGTTCTGGCGCCTCTGAAGACGTCACTTCCAGTTCTGGCACATCTGATGATGTCACTTCCGGTTCTGGAGCCTCTAATGACATCACTTCCAGTCCCAAAGACATCACTTCCAGTTCCAGTATAGATGACATCATTTCCTTCACCAGCCCTTAAAACTGCCATCTTACCTCCACATAAAGTATTTAGTTCTGTTTTGGACTCAGTCTTGTAAATAACTCAACCTTTTGCAGCCAGGATCATAATATATGAGTGGCTACATCAAACCTTTTTGACTGTCTGGAGTCTTTTTGCGACTATATATATACAGTACTGTATATATATTGTCGCAAAAAGACAGTTAAAGAATATGAAAGTAGGAAAATTAGAAAGTATCAAAAAAAGAAAGTAAAGATTGCAATAGCACAAACAAACAGAAATTATTACTTGAAAAAGGGAAAATAATCACCACGGACCAGGTGTCATTAAAGAAAAGCAGAATAAAGCGAGGTCAGAAATAAAAGACAGAGTAGAAAACAAAGTAAAATGTCATAAAGAGGTTAAAAAACAAGGGGGCCAAACACATGCAGAGCAGGTTAGAGATAATGAAAACTGGAATTCAACAGACTCAAAAAAACGTAGGCGAAACACATGCAGAGCAAAATACAGAATATGAAAGCAGCAAACAACGACAGTTTTAAAATAAAGAAAGTAAACATCACATTAGTGCAAAGAAAGAGAAATTATTACTCGGAGAAATAACAAAAAGGCGAATACAGATCGAATATATGGATATAGGTGATATGTCAGAAGTATAAATATTGTAAGGCTTTGAAGTTTAAGTCACAGAATTTCAAAAACAGAGTTCACCTCACATGCATTTATTGGTTACTTTGCAAAAAAATATGATTAACTGCTGATGATGTAGATTGTTTTGTCTGTGTTCCAAACAGAGGAACCTGTCTTGAATTATGGCACAAAGTCATTAAACACAAGTCTCACGGACCTCATTAAAAAGATTCAGTACGCTGGGACTCGCAAGATTCCAAAAATTGTTTTTACAGACGTTCTGAAATAAAAGTGAAACTAATGAAATAGCAAAAATTCAAAGAAAAACAAATCTTAAAAGTGTGTATCCAGAAAAACAAAAACAGGGGTTGGCGAGCAAAGCAAGCAGGGGGTGAAGCCCCCTGGTTTACCATAAATTATTCCAAATAATTAGTTGTTTTTTGCTAAAAAAAAAAGTCTTCAAAGTCATTGAAAACATCGTGTGTTATTATGACGCCATTTTGTTTAGTTACAGGTACCACAATTTTGAGAGATCAACATCAGGACACAGCTTTCAGTAACTAGGGGTTTGGTCTCAGAGGTCATGACTAGTCATCATTTACAGAAACATTAAAAGCCTCGTGCCTGCTACCATTTCTGTTATATTTCAGCCAGGGTACCTCACCTGCCTGGAGTTCAGATTCTTGTTTTATTGTCTTTTTTCATTTTATTTATGTATCTACTACTTTTGTTAACCAATGGCGTTATACCTCATGCCTTTGTTATGTTCCTTGTGTTTTGTGGGTGGTTTCCCCAAGAGGTAAAGCAGCTTGCCCATTACCAGAAGGTATCTGCCCCCAACTATATAAAGGTGAAGACAACCCCTAGTCCCTTGCGGTTCATTCGAATGTACTTGGGAGTTTATGCGTTTCTTGAATTTGTAATTTTTTTGTGCTTTATAATTTACTGGAGTTTTCACCCTTGTGCTCTATTTTTCAATTATTATTTTGATTTGTGAATGGGACTCGTTTGCCTTTGATTGCCTTGGCCTTTTCAGGCCACTCCTTTTGACTTGTTGTACTCCAGCAGAGCTTACTTTATTTTACAGAGCAGGTCTAGAAGAATAAATCTTTTTATTTTTAGAGATTCAGTGTTTGCTCTTGTTACAAGCTGGGTTTTGATGGTTTCCCCATCTAGTGGGCAATCTGAGCAATTATTGTGATATTCATACTTTGGGACTCTCGAGTACACAACAGTTTCCTATTCAGGATGGCAGAAAACCTCCTAAAAGACTAGTGCGATTCCATTTTTTACTTTTTCCTCAGGCATATGACTTTTTTTTTTTTGATTTTCAGGTTTTGTTTTTTCGCATGTTGAAAGATCTTTGATTTTGATCTCTATGTGAATCTTTGAGCATGTGTCATTTTTTCGTCTCCCTCAAATGGGGAATAATTTCTGGTGACCACATGTGTAAAGCAGATAGAAAGAGAGAGACCTACTGTCATGGCTGACAAAGGTGCATCTTCCAAATACTGACTTGAAGGGTGTGAAAATTTACACAAATTAATTATTTTGTGTTATATACAGTATTTGGAAATCATTTAGTAAACTTTTCAGAGATCTGTTTTTACTTTAAAATTAAAGAAATTTTGTCTGTTGATGTCAAGAAAGTCAAATTAAATCCACTGTGATTCTGTGTTGTATAACAATAAAATGTGATGCAAACCCGGGTTTCCTAACTGTGAGGCAGCAGCGCTACCCACTGTGCCACCCTAGGTGTAACAAATCATGTTAAAAGTTTTCTGATTGTGTAATGAATTCCTTTTAAAGAGTAGTGACCTAATCAATGAGTTGTATAAATAGAGCGCAGAGGACACTTTTTTTTTGTAGCGTGTGGCTAACATGTAATGCAAGATTTAGATAATGAAAAATAACTGACACTTTCTCCTGTGTTTTATTGCTTAAAATTGGGGCATTCCAGTGGGGGGTGTCTGTATTTAAAATTTTCCTCCACAAAGTATATATAGTGTATATATCAAACATATCTGTTTCTGACATTGCAAAATCATAAATGATTTCACTTGCAGAATTTTAAATCCAAATAATGTGAGAAAAAGGTTCACAAATAGTGTTTCCTATGATTTTCAATTTTTTAAAATATTTTGCTGCTATATGAAATCAATTTTGTATGACTTCTCCTGCCTACCTCCTCCAATAACACATACTGTAATTATTGCACAAAGAGTGCCAGTTTAAAGCACTGTGAGATTATGGAACAGGGTATAATAAATAAGTGTTATAGATAATAGTAAGTAGTATTACACACTTTTGGAAAAGTTCATTTATAAAAGTCATTCAAGGAGAAAGGCTCATTCAAACATAAAGACCCCAGAGACAAGCCCGTAGGAATTAGTTAAAACGGGCTGCCAAATTTTCATTTCTAAATTAAATAAATTGTTATTCTTAAAATGGCTCTTTTAATAGCCTGATGCGCAAAACCCTGACAAGTGTGATTAGCATGCTTGCAGAATCTAACGAGTCACAGGACGGAGATTAGACATTAGATTATTATTTGTATTATTAGATAGGCTCTTTGAAAATTAAACAGTAATAATAATATTTATCTTCATTTCCTTGACTACTGCTTTCTCATAAAATATGTAAGACAGAAAATATAACTTGATTCTGAAATATCTTGACTATTTTGTACGGTGGACAAAACACTGTACTCATGATGTATTTTATATACTTAAATGTATAATGGCATCCCAAGTTTCTTGCCTCCCTGTCAGACTTGCTTATAGGTTTCTTTGAAAAATTTATCATTTATTCCCATATTTATGATGGAAGCTGCACAATAAACAAAATGACACATTTTGGAAAGAAACCTTTGTCTTGAAATACGAGAAGCAAAATACCATTCCTGTAGTATGCCATACCACTTTTTCTACAAGCCTGTCTTCAGCATACGTTTTGTACTTTACAAGGCCAACAAGAGCAGCAAATGCAAGCCATGAAGGAGCCCCCAAGGCCAGACAGCAGTCCACTGTAAGGTACACACATGCACAGAGCCGCACTCACACACGTCAGGCCGACTGAGAATGAACAGCACTGGCTCCCCCACAAAATGGCGGACTTTATGGAATTAGATGTGATCAAACCTGAAACTGGAATTTCTCTACCTCAAAGTGGATTGGTGGCTCTGTGGTTAAGGATCTGCACTGGGATCTGAAATGTTGATGGTTCAAATCCCATTACTGTCAGAAGAGATCCTACTATGTTAGGCCCTTAACCTAAAAAATGGTCCAATGTTGCCATGCAATGGCTGACCCTGCGCTCTGACCCCAAAAGTCATGGAAGTATATTTTGAGCTGAAAGATGCTCCATCTTCCTTGTTCTTAATATTAGCTGGCGTGGAAACAACCCAAAATCCTACACACATTTTGCTCTTATTCCTTCAAAAAAGCGAGAAATGTGTATTTACATGGCTAAGAAAGATGAATTATTATTGTCCAAAAGAGAGAAAGTATACTGCAAGAAGATGAAGAACAGAGATGGGAAGGGATTCAAAACCTCGGGCAGCACAAGTTTCCTTGCATTAGTGAAGCAAAAATAAAAGAAGCTATCTTTGTTGGACCTCAAATCCAGATGTCTTCAAGAACACAAAGTTCAAATCCAAGCTGTGTGAAGTTCAAAAAAAAAAATTTGGGGAGGAATTTGAAATCATGTGCCACCATCTTCTTGGGAATACAAAAGCCGAAAGCTACGAGGAACTAGTTGAGGCGTTCTCTTGTCTTAGCTATCACTTAGTGCAACGTGTCTTTAATTTAATTTAATTGCCTGCACTGTCATTTGGATTTTTTTTCCTTGAGAACAAGGGGACACTTTCTGATGAACACTGGGAGAGGTTCCCACAAGACATCACTCAAATGGCGAGACATTATAGTGGAAAGTGGAGTGAGTCTGTTAGCAGACCTTCAGAAGATCATAAGAGGAATAGATCTACCAAGTGGCTATTTTTCAAAAGTCTTAATTGTATTTTAAACAATTATATGTGTCATTTAGCATTTTCAATTATAAATAATTATATTTTTCTTAAAATAGGGTGTTTTCATGTTGAATTGTAATCTCTCAAAAACTGGGTGCGATAGAGCACCCTCAAATCTATACAAAAAAACGGCTAAAGTATTTGAAGGGAGTGTTCAGACCAGTGTCATAGGCCTAACATATCAGACTATCCAAAGGATGTCCATGCAAACAAAGGGAGAATGTAATCCTGTGCTATCACAACACTCTCAGCAATCAAGTCTTTCATCCATTAGTTTTCTGAATTTTCCTTTTAGAATACAAGTTTCCTGATGTTTAGAAACAAGATGGACTATAAGTCCATCTCAAAACACTCACCCACACTACACACATCAACATCGTGCCAATTTAAGTAAAGAAGTACTTCCTGCTTGTGCGCCAGTCAGCAGTCCTCTGTTTCATCATTGTTAGTACAGCCACTGAGTAGGTGCTGATTGTTGGGACTCGTTGGGTGTGAACACGGCACAAACAGCTGCAACCACATCCCACCCGTATGTTCTTTAACACTAGAGATGCACAGACAATACTAATGGGTGTTGGGTTTTGAACATTTGAATTATTTCATCACTGTGAATGCCATGCTGTGTCATAAAGCAGAAGCCCCAAAATGAGGAGGGTAAGCACCAAACCCTGGCTTGTGCTCAAAAAGGACAATGAAAAATCTTTAGAAATAGAAGAGTGTCAAGAAGCAATCCACTACAAACAAATTCCCAATCACTGTCCTTGAGACAAAGAGAAAAATAATTGGAACAGTAAAAAATCACCAATAAGATCACAGCAATACTCACAGGAATTCCTTAAACAAATGATTCCCCACTCCTGAGCCTTCTCAGCCAGCTTGAATAGCCTGTAGAAAGGCTCACAAGTCCCACCTCTTGGGACACCAAGCACTAAGAACATCGAACATAAGTAAATTCAAAGAGCCATGACATAATAAATAACACCGAAAATGCATACATTTAAAACATATAATTATTCAGTAATAATAATAAAATATTATGTGATGTAGTTTTTGTATTGTTTAATAATACTTATGTACTGTTTCTTTAAATGTCTTAATCTTCTTTGCATTCTGGGCAGTAACCCCAAGAGGAGGGACCACCCCTTACATCACTACTAAGGGCCACCCCCATTCCCATAAAAGCAAAGCTGAGAAGTGCAGTCCCTGCGATTCATTGAATGCACTTTGGAGAAGACGTGAGTCTGTTTTAGTAAGCACTGCAGTTTCCATTGGATTTTCACTTTGTCTTTTTACTCTTTTTGTGTCAGTTTTAGGATCACCACTTAGAATTTTATACTTGGACTTTTTTGTTTTTGGGATTGCCTCTTTTGCATTTTCTTTTGTACTACAGTATTTTACTATATTTTCTAATTTTATAAATAAATACTTATTTTGTTAGGATTCCTTACAGCAGTTGCACTTCTCTGTACAAGTCAGGGGTTTATGGCAATTCTCTATCCTTGTGAGGAAATGTTGACAATATATTGGGGCTTACAAATTTGAACATTTTAAGCAAAAACCCATTTGGCCTATTGTAGGCCAAAGCCAACCTGTGAAGTAGGAACTTAAACTGCCCAAGAGTGTTCCTTATCTGGGCAGACTTGTTGGGATTCTAGCCTATTTTGTTTTGAAGGCCACACAACATTGTGTCTATTTTTTGTGCTGCAATCACAATAGATGAGCCATTAGTGAAATAAAAAAGTTCTGAGACCACTTGGAGATGCCTTGGTTTAAGTGTGTGGTTAAAGTGATGTAGTGTTAAACTGATAAAAGTCACTTTTCCCCTGTGATGCCCCATGCCTATAAGATCCTAGCATGACCTACAACACTGTAAATCTAATAGTTCATGAACCAAAAGCAATGTATGAGATACAGACACAAAAGGGTTTGAGTGAAAAAAAGGTTTCTTTATTTACAGTGAAAAAACAAATACAAAATTGTAATTAAACAATTCAAAATCAACATCATGTCAACAAAGCAAATAAACACAGTGTCACTGACAAATATTTTTAAAAATTTACAAAACAAATTATTTATGAAGAAAACAAAAACAAATAAGGAGCTCACCAGCTCAACCCATTTAAACACTTCTAGGGGTCCAATAACGAATACTGCGGCCCCTCCTCTCCTGCTGTTGCCCAGAAGGTCTTTGGAGGACAAAGACAGAGAGAGATGACCTCTAGCACCTGCAGATCCTTTTTATGTGGCCGCGGGATTACTGCGACCAGTCCCCACTGACTCTAAACCTGTTCCTTCACTGAGGCAGAGGGCTGGCTATGTGCCACAACCCTTTCTACCAGAACTATATATCAAGAGTCACAGTGCCAGGGCGTGCCTGACACTCAGAAGGAATGTTGACCCCCTAGTGGTTCATAAACCAAGGAGGGACACAGTGGTGAGTGGGTTTACTGTGCAGGTCCAAATAAATGAAACAGTAAATTAATAAATCACTAAAACGTAAAATGGATAAAAACAAGAAAGAAGTAAACTCGGCTATGCCGACACCAGAAGTGACCCATAATGCCCTTAGCCTAGGACTTAGTCCACATGACATCTTCAAAGGTGAGCTTCTGTTATCTGCTCTAGTCGGCTCCGCACCTAATCTCACTCCAGCACCCCTGCAGTCTCAAGTTATTTCCACTTTGCTCTAAGGCAGCAGAGTGCCTTGCCATCTCACCATACCCATGCTGTACCACCAAATGTATTAACAGGCCACATATGTATTAAAAGGACAAAGGAAGTGACGTCAGAGGTGAAATGGCCATCAATCTTCCGTTCTGCAGAGGGGGGAAGAGAGAAGGCATTAGCAAACAACGTCAAACCCTGGTTCGCGGGTAACTACCATTATCATAGCCCTTAAGCTCTCTCCCAAGTGCACGCATGTGACACTGTATACAAGTGTGCGTGGGATAAAGCTGCACCCCCCCCAGCTCAAATTTGTATGTATTTTAGAATCATTTTAAGGGGTAGAAGCTGACAGAATAGGGAATACTGTGTACACCAAACAATGCCACTTCATCTTCTGTTGAAGCAACACCTACACTCACAGCCACAACGCCTGGCACATATTCAAACTTAAGGCCGCTTGTTATCAGTGCAGGATTTACGTATAAGCTACACAAGCTATAGCTTAGGGCCTTATCAAGTCTAAATCCGGCACTGCTTGTTATCGATGTCTTTCTTGAGCTTCGACCAACTTTCATCCTTCCACTTCATTTGTTTTGGCGGACTTCATTTGCTTAAAGCGGTAAGCCCCATTTCTATGTGCAATTCTATCTCAAAGCCCTGATTACTGAGCTGCAAAACAGGATCTGCCACATTACCATTCTCTACTTCTGTGTTTATCAAACACTGGGTCACTTCCGGCAGTGGGTCACTATCCCTATTCTTTAGAATGGTAGTGGGTCACAAAGTGTGTCAAGGTGGGTTTTCTAAGTGCTCAGCATTGCCATGTGATACAATTTCGCTCCCAGGTGTGATAAACTCAATTCACCCAACCCCTGCTGAGACAATTGATCTTTGATTTACCAATGGTGACCAGCCTGTGCTCTGGCGAAGACACAAGAGAAGAAGTGGGTCACGACATTACCCTACTTGCTGTAGTGTTATTATCAACCAATAAATATACAAGGGACGGCTAATTTTATTTTTTCCTCAACGTTACCAAAATCCAACCAAATCAGTCAAAGCATTTTTTAGATTTTGGGATATTTCGTTTTTCTATTGTTGGGGTACTTTTTACTGCTAAATATTGAAATACTAAAATGTAATTTCTTAGCGGATACATACTGTCCTAGATATACAGTCCTGCCAGATTTCAGCTTTTTAAATAAAGAGGAAATTGTGTTTTTGTTCATGATTGATTGAGCGAGTGAGTCAGTCAGTCAGTAAGTGCTGTGCATTTCATATAAATAGATAAGAAATCCTACAATGGAGAAATGGACTACATAATACTCAGCATAAATGTATAGTTGTGAATATCAGCACTGAGCGACTCAGATAACCATCAGTCCTAGAGGACAGGATGAATGGACAGTCACTTGGCTGACAAGTGCCAGTTACATTAAGTATGCTGACCAAAGGTTGCTCTTGATAATCAAAACTAAGTCATCACCTACCTAAACCTGATGTTTTTTTGTTAGGATTTCCTTTTGAAATGCTCTGACTCTTGCAATCAGAAACTGATGAACTCAACAGAATAGCAGGTGAAGTATCACGGCCACTGAAAAATCCCCAAATAATCAGAGCTTTGGTAATATCACTAAAATGTTACAAATTCTCTTTCTCTATATATAAAATGGTATGGTTTGTCTGTCTGTCATGCAAAAATGTGTGCACTACTGGGCCTTCTTTATATTATCATTTTATATAAATGTAATCCACTATTTTGATGATTCTGCTTATCATGTAAGTGTAATTAACTTTGATTGTCAATGGTTTTACAGTGAGTGCCTTCCACAGTTTGAAATTTTCTTCTCTGCGTTTAATTTTTGAACAAATGCAACATCAGCTGTGTTCTAGCTCCCGTTCCCAAGGCATTTTTCTTATGTTAGTCTTTCCCAGGTCTGTGGATTTCATTTAGTAGCTGGATTCATAACTGTTGAACAGAAGTTGTCCCAGTGGGGATTGAAATACAATCTGTTGCTGAATATAGAAAATCAAAGCCTTGTGGCTGTCTGCTTAGAATATCCAGTATCTGGAGTTTCTGTTTGGAGAATTCAGGCCTGTGGTCAGTCTAGCATTCTGCACTCCTCATGGCCTTTGTCATGCTGACGTCCTGTCTGTCTCTTCTTATGATGATGATATAGTAATTAGTTAAATGCCAGTGCTTACAGTGCATCCAGGGCGCCGTGTTGTGGTTTGGCAGGCAGAAGACTGAAGACGATGAGAAGATTGAGCTTGGTGCATTTTCTCAGCATGAGGAGACTGTAGTATTTCCCACTGCTATTTTTAGTGAGTTTATTAATTTTTTTACATGGTGTGGTGATTTTATGGAGGTGTCCTTACTATGTAGAATTAAACGAATAACTTGTAGATTTTTCCAGTCTTCGGTGAAGTTGGCTGGGCTGTTTATTACTCCCAGTCATCTTTAGCGGGATGCTCACTGTCATACCCATTAAATGCTTGTGGTGATGATTGAGATTAAAGTGAAATCATGCAGTGAAAGCGTGCTGTACAGAACAACCTTCATTGACTCTTCAGAGGGCTCTTTTACCAACAGACAAGGTGTAACGTCACCGTCTCTGACTTTGAGTTAGTGTTATGCCAAATTGGTACTTTGCTGGTTTCGGTTTACAGGGGAATAAAGGAAGGTATTAATAAATTCTGTTATTTTCTTTATAAATTGAATTATTGCAAATGTATGTCTCCAAGAAAGTTCTTCGACCAAATTACTCATGTGAACCAGGTTATGGTCTCCATTTATTAAGAAGTACACAAATAAGGCATCTGAGCAATATTTGAATTTTGGTTGAGAGCCAAAGGTCCTTGAAATGTAACAGCACAGGCAGGAGGAGGTGTGTGAGTTTCTGTAGGATTGTGTGGAATTTTTACAGAAGAGCAAGCACCTTTGTCTTTAAATAAATGAAAGGAATACACCTCTCAAATATTAGATATTTTTTTACATGTTACTTACCCCATGTAGTTTGTAGTGATGATAAATATTTAATCTCATGTTTTCATTCAAAACAAAGACCACAATGTTTCTGATATAATTGGGTCATGTGGTACCAATGCTGGGCAACAGGAAACCTCACGTAAAATCTCACGTTACTTGTGTTACAAAATCCACATCAAGTCATATAATCGTATGCTCACAATGTCCCAGTAACGTGTATTTTTAATAAATTATTGTTAAATAAACCACTTCTGAAAAACCCTCTCATGAATGAAAATGGAATGTATTCAGACTGTTATGATTTGGAGTTTCCTCCAAAAGCTGCTACTGATGCATGCCGTGATCTTCACTGGTTTGCCCTACAGCCTCACCTTAACCCAACTAGGCCCCTAAACCTAACTGCTGGCTTCAGGTGAAGCAGGTGCAAAAACAAGAAGCTGGCAAATCAACTATAAATATCAGCAAAATATAACAAAAGCCACAGAGGGAGCCAAGAGGAGGGATGACCGAAAACCCTCGGCTTGTAGTTAAAGGACAGATAATGAATCTTTATGAGTCTTTATAAAATAGAAAAATATAAAAAAGGGAAAAACAGGCAAAATGGGGTTGCATAAAAGGAAGTCCACAGAAAACAAGCCTAAATATGATATCCAAAATTCAGAATCCTTAAAACAAAAATCTAGAAAATATTACATAGAAAACACAAAACTCTGAAATTCCACCCAGTAAATGATTCCCAACTCCTCACCCTTCTCACTCAGTTTAAATAGACTAACGGTGGGCTCTGGAATGGTGATGTTAGGGTGGCACTGCCTTCTGGGACTCTACCAACAAAGAACTAAATGCGTAAACACATTTAAAGGGACAGTACACAATTGAGAAATCACATAAAAAAATCAAGATGGGCCCAGCTGCAGACCTGCGCAGCTCCGCGATTTGGTAGCTCTGCTGGGCAGCTAATTAGATTGTTTATTGGTAACAGAGGGAGTTCAGGGTGTTGTGTGTAAATGAGTGCTAAATTGGCAAAGACACAGGAAGCAGAAGGTGATGGTGTGAGGAACCTTAAGATGAATTAGTTGATGTTAAGAGTGGTGTCCCACAGGGGTCAGTACTAGAGACGCTGCTATTTTTAATACATATAAATGATTTGAATAGGAATATAAATAACAAGTTGGTTAGGTTTGTTCATGATGCCAAGCTAGGTGGTTTGGCAGATAATCTGGAATCTGTTAAAGCATTACAGAGGGACTTGGACAGCATGCAGGCTTGGACAGATTTGTGGCAGGTGAATAATGTCAGTAAATGTAAAATATTACACATAGGAAGTAAAACTGTTGGGTTTGAATACAGAGTGGGAGGTCTGAAAATCGAAAGTACATCTTATGAGAAGGATTGAGGATTCGTAGTGGACTGTGTGCTGTCAACTTCCTGACGGTTCTCTAAGCCCATTAAGAAGGCTAACATAATGTGAGGTTATATAGCGCCTTGATGTGTGGAGTACAAGTCCAAGGAGGGTCTGCTGAAGCTTTATAACACACTGGTGAGGCCTCATCTGGAGTACTGTGTGCAGTTTTGGTCTCCAGGCTACGATAAAGGACATAGCAGCCCTAGAAAAGGTCCAGAGAAGAGCGACTAGGCTGATTTCAGAGATACAGGGGATGAATTATGAGTGAAGATTTAAAGAGCTGAGCCTTTACAATTTAAGGAAAAGAAGATTAAGAGGTGACATGATTGAAGTGTTTAAAATTATGAAAGAGATTACTGCAGTGGATTGAGACTGACTTTAAAATGAGTTCATCAAGAACACAGGGACACAGTTGGAAGCTTGTTAAGGGTAAATTTCACACAAACATTAGGAAGTTTTTCTTTACCCAGAGAATCATAGACACTTGATAGGGTGGTAGACAGTAGGACTTTAGGGACTTTTAAAACTCGACTTGCTGTTTTTTTTTAAGTGGAATTAAGTGGATAGGATTGGTGAGCTTTGATGGGCAGAATGGCCTGTTCTCATCTAGACTGTTCTGATGTTCTAATGGTGACTGTGTTGGCTGCTACTGTGTGACTGATATCTAAGATGGTGCTGTGGAAGCTTAGGGTGTATTCTAAAATGAACTCCTTCATGGTGCTTGTGTTTCTTTTGCTTAGGATTTACTTCTGATTGCGTTGGTTTTGACAATTGCTTGTTTTCCTGATCTTTCATTTTATTTTTCTCTTGGTGACCTCCATGACTATGCTCCTCCAGCAACAGTACTCATGACATTTTGGTACCTGTATGCAATGCACAAAGCATAAAACTAAAAAATTCCAACTTTATCAAAATATCTTCTAGACAGATATATATGTTATATAACCCTTTGGTTCCAAAACATCTATATATACACATACTTTATTAAAATCAGTTCAGTGGCACACACAAAAAATAATAAGAAATACTGATCACAGCACACTTCTTCTACTCCTCTAAGATCTTAAATGAAGGAAACAATCAGTAAAGAAATTAATACAAAATTCACATACAAACAGGTTGGACTGGTCTTGGAAAGCAGAGGAAATATATAAGAAACTGCAGAGCAGGCTCTTCTTCCTTAGAAGACTGCGTTCCTTTAATGTGAGTAGTGACATCCTCTACAATTCTCTGATGACCAGTGCTAGGTGGGCTAGGCTAGTAACATCACTTCAAGAGATGTCTACGGATTAACAATATATGTCCATAAACCTTCTCTTAGGCCTTCCTCTTTTTCTCTTACCTGACAGCTCTATTCTTAACATCCTTCTCCCAAAATACCCAGCATCTCTCCTCTGCACATGTCCAAACCAACACAATCTCGCCTCTCTGACTTTATCTCCAACCGTACAACTTGAGCTGACCATCTAATTTCCTCATTTCTAATCCTGTCCATCCTCGTCACACCCAATGCAAATCTGTCTCCTGCTTTCTGGTCAGTGCCACCATCTCCAACCCATATAACATAGCTGGTCTCACTACCATCCTGTAGACCTTCCCTTTGACTCTTGCTGATATCCGTCTGTCACAAATCACTCCTGACACTCTTCTCCACCCACTCCAGCCTGTAGCGGTGCCACATAGTGTTTAAATGTCAGTGCTGTGTGTGTCTTGTTTTCATTGTCCCATTGACTGCGTTGTGTGTATCAGTTAATGTTGTCCCCGTAAAGGAGGACGGATGATGGGAGGAGTTCACAATCACTTACCTGGAAAACACCTGTATATCAATTAATCAATTACTGCCGTCACGGATTATTTAAGGAGAAGAGGAGGAGACGAAAAAGAGAGACCAGCACGAGGAGAGAGAAGGAGAACAACCAACAACGCATTCACGATTTCAACCTGCCTGCCGTTTCATTCCATTGCGCTATCATCCAGTTTGTATTTCATTCATCCGGACTGCCTTTCAACCTGCTTACCGCTGAAGACCCCGGGGTCGAATCATCATTCGCCGCACGCCGAGGAAACACGGTGAGGTTATTCCAAACGCCGGGAAATACGAACATTACTATCGCCATTAATCAGTACCCGTATTCAGGACATTTATTTCACGTACCGGACTCAAGTTCATGATCATTCCATTTGCCAGCCATTTGTCGTTTGTGTGGTGTGTGTTATATGTAACGTGGACAAGGGAGGGGATTTGTATATATATATATTGTCGGTTTTGCTGTGGGATTGTTGGGGTGTAGGAATATTTGAGTGTACATTTGTCTTGTGGCGTGTCTTGTCCCATTTAATACATTTATTCTTGTTTAATTTTACATTCTGCTTATTGTCTTTGCTTTTCAAACCGTCGATTGTGGGGAAAGTTAATCTGTGTAGAGTGCGGCTTGACAGGAAAAGGTTTCTCAGTCAATTATCCAGGCCACAGGTCTTGGAGGTGTAGCTGCCGGCTGGGAATAAGGGGTCGGCCGTTACATAAGTGGTGCCCTCTCTGAGGAATCTTTATTTAAATTCGATCACTGTCTGCCTTTAAATTTTCCCCAAAATATCATGTCTTTAGGGCGTGCCGAGCAGGGCGACACCATTGCTTCGCCTCGGTGTGATGATGGAGTAGCCGGGCGCGCACGCCACGGTCAGAGCGTGTTCAGCGGTGCGAGAGGTGGTGGATTCTTTGCAGTCGCTGTACCTCGAAGATCACCGTGGACCTGAAGAGGAAGGCCTGGAGGACGTCTCGCCTCTGTGGGAGGATCTGGCGCAACAAATGACCCGGCTGGAGGAGAAGATCCGCGAGGTTGCCGAAAGTACGCTGGTGCGCGAAGCAGCCTTGCAGGCTCGCATCAGCAGCTCCCAGGAGGAAATGAAAGAATACATCAACGAGCAAGTTCAACTCCTGGGGCGGAAATGTGTTGTGCCTCCAGAGGCGGGATCGACGCTGGCAAGATTCTCTTCAGGGGGAAGTCCAAAGGTGTCTCCAGAAGATAAGACCGTCGCCCGTCATTCAACGCCGTCACGTATCTCGGGGGAGCGCATGCCTCAATCGGCCATTTGTTCCTGGGGTGCGCCTGTCTTTTCCCAAGTTAGGGGCTCCCTATAATGTCAATGATGTCCTGAACTTTGTGGAGGATGGGGAGGTGTACCTGGCCGTTAACCCTCTAACCCCGGAAGAGCTAATTGGGGTGATAGGGACATCCCTCTCGGGACCGGTGCGGAGCTGGTGGCTGACGGCTAAGAAGACTATTTTCGACTGGGGATCCTTTCGTCGATCTTTCCTCGCGGCTTTTCTTCCGGAAGACTACGAGACCGAACTGGAGGACAAGCTGCGGTCCATGGTGCAACTACCTTCACAAACCATCCGGGACTTCGCCTATGAATACCGGGCTTTGTGTTTGAAGTGGCGGCCGGCTATGGCTGAAGAAGAGGTGGTCTGCCGCGTCCTTAATGCCTGTAACCCGCGGTTAGCTGGGAGTCTCAGGGGGGTGGTGGGATCGGTGGAGGACTTGGTGAAGGTAGGCTCCCAAGTGGAACGGGACTGGGAAACTCAAAGGCGTACTGGCACAAAGTCCAGGCCAGTACACGAGAAACCCAGCCCCTAAAACCACAACGAGCCAAACCTTGCCGGTCGGAAGCCGATCTCGCCATTATGCAAGCGAGCACGTCCCTTCTGATTGTCCCAGTGAGGCTGCGGGGGTGGCAGATGGATGCGGTGGTGGATACGGGAGCCATCACACTCTAATCCGCTCAAGCATGTGGGAGAAGATCAGCCGACCGACAGACAAATTAACATCTGCCCCGTCCGTCCGATTTGTATTGGCGGATGGGAGTGAACACAAGGCCCTGGGCAGAGTCCCCTTGAGGTACAGTGTACTCGCCACCACCTGGGATATGGATACGTATGTCCTGGAGGACCAGCACCTGTCAGTTCCGTTACTCCTTGGGCTGGATTCTCTAGCCACCATGAGGATGACCATCCATCTCAGTCCCAGGGGGTATACGGTACCGGGGGAAGGGATATGCGAATTCATTTACAAATCCAAAGAAGATCTGGGCTCGGAATTTATCGGGTTTTACGCAGCAGAGAGAGGCGCAAGCACCTCGGCGGCAGCCCCAGTGGAGGGACAACCTGAAGAGGTGAGGCCGGTGCTGAAGAAGTGGGCCGAGGTGTGGACGGAGAAGTTAGGAGTTGCCCGTGGGGTGACCCACATGGTCCACACCTTGGACGAAGTCCCTATAAGGCACCGAGCTTACCGAGTTTCTCCACTGAAGAGGCGTCATTAAAGAACACCTCGATCGGATGCTCGCCGAGGAATAATAGAACCATCTTCCTCCTCCTGGCGCCCCTGTGGTCCTCGTGAAGAAGTCGGATAATTCCTATCGTTTCTGTGTGGACTACAGGGGGGTTAACGAGAAGACGAGCCTGGACGCATATCCCATGCCCCTGGTTCATGAAATCCTGGAGTCACTGCATGGAGCTGCAGTGTTTAGTACATTAGATCTCCGCAGTGGCTATTGGCAGGTGCCGATGGACGAGGGAGTAAAAGAAGACGGCAGTCATCACCCCTGAAGGCCTGTTCCAGTTCAATGTCATGCCTTTTGGGCTTAAAAATGCTGGGGCCACTTTCCAGCGGCTCATGGAGCAGGTTCTGAGGGGGTTGATAGGCAAGATCTGCTTCGTGTACATAGACGATGTCATTGTTTACTCCCCTTCTATAAATCAACATCTCCGGGATTTAGACACCATCTTCCAGCGATTTCATCAAGTGCACCTTACGCTGAACACGAAGAAGTGTACCTTCATTCAACCCCACATTCGCTTCCTCGGGCACATTCTTTCATCGGAGGGGGTCGTTGTAGACCCCGAAGACCTTGGCCATCCGGGAGTACCCACGCCCACAGATTTGAAGTCGTTGCAACGTTTTCTTGGGTTAGTGGGGTGGTACCATAAGTTTATTCCCCGGATGGCAGATATAGCGGCTCCCTTGAACCAGCTTAGGAAAAAAGATGTCCCGTGGGAGTGGACCACAGAATGCCAGGACGCGGTCGAGCGACTAAAGAGCCACCTACAAGAGCCACCCGTTCTGGCCCAACCGGATCCACAGCTCACCTTCCAGGTACAGACAGATGCCAGCAACCTGGGGCTCGGCCGTGCTCACTCAAAGAATTAACCAGGCTGAACATGTCATCGCGTACGCCTCACGAGTTTTGCGCGGCGCTGAGCTGAACTACTTGACAGCTGAGAAGGAGTGCTTGGCTGTCGTGTGGGCTGTGGAGAAATGGAGACATTATTATTATACTTATGTAACGGCCGACCCCTTATTCCCAGCCGGCAGCTACACCTCCAAGACCTGTGGCCTGGATAATTGACTGAGAAACCTTTTCCTGTCAAGCCGTACTCCTACACAGATTAACTTTCCCCACAATCGACGGTTTGAAAAGCAAAGACAATAAGCAGGATGTAAAATTAAACAAGAATAAATGTATTAAATGGGACAAGACACGCCACAGGACAAATGTACACTCAAATATTACTACACCCCAACAATCCCCCAGCAAAACCGACAATTTATATATATACAAATCCCCTCCCTTGTCCACGTTACATATAACACACACCACACAAACGACAAATGGCTGGCAAACGGAATGATCATTACCTTGAGTCCGGTACGTGAAATAAATGTCCTGAATACGGGTACTGATTAATGGCGAAAGTAATGTTCGTATTTCCCGGCGTTTGGAATAACCTCACCGTGTTTCCTCGGCGTGCGGCGAATGATGATTCGACCCCGGGGTCTTCAGCGGTAAGCAGGTTGAAAGGCAGTCCGGATGAATGAAATACAAACTGGATGATAGCGCAATGGAATGAAACGGCAGGCAGGTTGAAATCGTGAATGCGTTGTTGGTTGTTCTCCTTCTCTCTCCTCGTGCTGGTCTCTCTTTTTCGTCTCCTCCTCTTCTCCTTAAATAATCCGTGACGGCAGTAATTGATTAATTGATATACAGGTGTTTTCCAGGTAAGTGATTGTGAACTCCTCCCATCATCCGTCCTCCTTTACGGGGACAACATTAACTGATACACACAACGCAGTCAATGGGACAATGAAAACGAGAAACACACAGCACTGACATTTAAACACTATGTGGCACCGCTACAAGCCTGCCTGCACTCTCTTTTTCATCTCTCTTCCACAATCCCCATTACTCTGTACTGTTGATCCCAAGTTTAATATCTATCTATCTATCTATCTATCTATTGAAAATGTTTGAGAAATATATTCTCCTAAATAAATAATTGACTATAGTAACACAAGAGTAGCAGAATTGCAATAATAATGTATATAATACAGCACAAATATCAATTATATTGTAAAGAATTTAAAAACAGCTGACATTAAACACATGATATGCTTCTTCTTATCAAGGTGTGTTTAATCATAATAGTAAGTGAGAAAGGTTTTCGATGTTTAATATAAAAGCTAAACTTACTGCAGTTAGTTTGAAAACACCTAAAATGTTTTGCTTCTTGTTTATCTTTAAATCACCTGAGAGATGCACCTAACACGGAAGGTATAAACGAAGCTCTAACTGCATGAAAAGAGCTGTATCCGGACAAATATGGTATGGGAAATCTCCGCTAAACTCTACCTCTGCCAGATGTATGAGGTAGCGTGCCTGGAAAGGTAGCATGCAAAAGGAAATTTTGTGAAATAACCAGATACCTTTCGTATGTGGATGTATACAGGAATCGGTGGAAGTTTCAAAGAATCCTCACAGCTAGCAATGAGGTGTGATGGCTGTGAGGTGTAAGAGCCTTTCATATGTTAATGACTATCAAGAAGATAGCGTCTGGTTAAAACGCTCCACCAACCCGTCTGTTTGGGGGTGGTAGACAGACGTCTTCAGATGCTTTATTCGCAGTAATCTGGCAACCTCCCTGAACGTATCTGAGGTGAAGGGAGTACCCTGGTCCATGAGGACTTCTTTGGGGATACCCACTCTAGAAAATAAGTTGATTAATTCCCGTGCAATATTTTTGGTGGTAGCGGAGCGCAGGGGAACCGCCTCTGGGTATCGGGTTGCGTAATCCACCATGAACAATATATACTTATGGCCACGGTTTGAGGGTTCCAGGGGTCCTACTAAATCCACCCCTATTCTGTCAAACGGGATTTCAATCAGGGGTATTGGGACGAGAGGAGCACAGTCCCTCCTAGGAGTCTGGCGAATCTGACATTCCGGACAGGATTGACAGAAGTGCCGGACCTCCTCATTGATCCCGGGCCAGTTAAAGCGGAGCTTGATTCTCTCCAATGTTTTCTCGGCCCCGAGGTGGGCACCTAGGAGGTGAGCATGAGCTAGTTCACATACCTCCCGCCGGAAGGTACGCGGCACTAGCAACAATTTCCACACCTCACCCTCTTGGGTTGCCACCCGATACAACAGATCATTCTCCAGAACAAAGAAGGGCTCGCGTGGCATGGAACCGTCAGCTTGTGAGCTGCCTGGAAGAACAATCGCATTCCAGGCAAACCGCAGGGAATCGTCATCCCACTGCTCCCTTTTAAACGAGGCAGGTGTGGACCAAAATTGATGGTCCAAATTGCTCAGGGGGTCTTGTGAGCGGGTTGGCAGAAGCGTTCCCCGGCTAGTCCCTTCTCCGTTGGATACTTCTGGGTCAGGGTCCGTCGCCTGAGAAATGTCCCCCGATGGGCCTGCGCCATTAGGGCCTGCCCCAGAGCACGGCGTGGAGACCGTGGGAAGGGTGCCTCGCCCCCTCATAACCAGACCTAGTGAGGCCCCGGGAGCGGTGTCCGTCTTACCGCGTTTTCTGTGCAACCATTCTTGGGCGAGGGAGCTTGGCATGGCGTTCACCAGACCCTCACAGGCCACCTGTTCCATGACCTTCCGGGCATGGGGACCCTCTGGCCGTAGCCAGCGTCCCATCTTCCCCCAGAAGTCGAAGGCCTGTGCTCGGGCCGGCCACTTAGCGTCGAACTGCCAGCTCCGCCATTCGCTCGCCTGCTGGCCCGGCGTGATGCCGTAGCGGGCCAGGATCTCCTGTTTTAGGAGGTCGTAACTCGCGGCCTCCTCCTCGGAGAGATCGTAATAAGCCCGCTGCGCGGGTCCTTTCAGGTAGGGCGCCAGAATGGACACCCACTCGGACCACTGCCACTCGTTCCGGGTGGCCGTCCGTTCAAAAATGCCCAGTTAGGACTCAACATCGTCGGCCTCTGTCATCGTTACCAGAGGCGGAGGCGTTGGACGAGGCGGATCGGGCCTTACCCTCCGGGCTTCTGCCAACCTGGCCTTTGTTTCCTCCAACTCCCGGGTGGTGGCGGCTTGCGCTTGCTGCAGGGCCAGGATCTGGGCATTCATCCCCTGCAGCACGGTGTTGAGGTCCTGTCCTTCGGTCATCTTTTTTGGACTAGTATCCTGCTGACTACGCCACTGTAAAAGAGATAACAACAAGCAGCATAAAGGTTTGGGGTTATCCGGCCCCTTATATTGTGGACAATCCACAATTCAGAAACTCAAAAATCTGGTCAAAATATAAACAAACAGTTCATATGCGCGACGCCATTCTAGGCGTCGGTGGCCATTTTATAGGGGAGGAGCCGGAAGTGGAGGAATGCTGGGAAGGAACCATGAGGGAGGATGGGACTGATGACGTCAGGAAAGATGGCGCAGGAAGGGCGGAAGTAAACATACTGCGGGAAGGCTTATGATGGCAGAGCGTCTTTTTTCCTGGAAGAAATAATAAGAGAAAGGTTAGTACCCGCCACTCCCTGCCGGCGAACGTCTTCCGAAGTGGTTTAAGGTCCGTCCGCGGTCTCCTATTCATGTGTAACGTATATATATATATATATATATATATATATATATATATATATATATATATATATATATATATATATATATATATATATATATATATATATATATATATATATATATATTCAGTTTGGTACATCTCTGGGTGTTTTTAGGGGTTAACATATGGTGTGTTTTGTAGTTGCTGGAGTCCAGGTCTAGAGTCATCCAAACAGATGCAGAGAGAGAACTGTGGCAGGCTGCAATTCTGGACCTGATGTCCGATGAAGAGGATGCCATCGTTGATGGAAGACCAGTGTGAGTTGTGAGGTCTCCACCTCACCGGAGCCCACAATTGTCTGAGCTTTGCCAGCAGCTTCAGTCCAGATAGGAGGCGGATATGTGCTATGCTCTTACACACCATCAGCGTGGAATCGGGCCAGAAGAAGATTAATTTTTGGAACTTTAATAAGCACTGGTGCATGTGTTTGTTTCAGTTTGTTTCATTGCTTTTAATTTACTTGCACTGTCATATCTGCACATTTTTTTCTCCATATTTCCATTTTTTCTTATTCGTATGTTGTATATTTATTAGTGTTTGGTTTTATTTTAATAAACACATTTCTGACTCAATTTTATTCTCATTTTTTAAACAGTGCGGGGGATGTATAGTACAGTGGGGGGTGGGGGTGGGGAGTGTATATGGTCCGTCTACATACCTGCCCAATAACCAATCAAGTCACTAAGCTATGAGGGCTTGGGTTGGGCTAAATAAAAAGTGTGACCAATGGAAGTGTTTTTTTTTAAATCAACCAATCAATGTTGAGATAAAATACCAATGTAGAACAGCAGAGTTGTGCAGAGGTGTAAAATGCAAATGGTTCTTGAGGTGTGAATGTCTCCTTGAAAGAGCCTTTAGTGGATTATTTGCCATGGCAACAAATGGCTGTACCATGGAAGTATCCCTCAGCAAGATACATCCGAATTGGTATCAATCCGGAAGTATCCTAGGTTGGTGGAATTTGATGTATACGCTCAGTGGTACTAGTAGATACTTCTGAAAATCAGTGGTGTATACAGGAGTTTCCTAGTACAGATACACCTCTTTTCATGCAGTGTCTGAGGCTGTTTTCTAGAAGAAGACTAGAACAGGAAGTCCAAGAGCAGCTCTACAACTGTCACCTGTAACCTCTTACCTGTCTCACTGTCTGTGCCGCCCTCCACAAGTTTCAACCTCAGCATCTCCATGGTAAGTTGCTCGCTGACTGGTCCTGTCTTAAACAGCCAGTGCTGTTCAAACATATATTTCAAACCAGTTTAGGATTTTCCTAGAGTGTCCTCTCATGCCATTAAGGGACCAAAGCTAGACAAGGAATGAAGAATCTAACCTCTTGGCTCTCAAGTAGAAGTTACACAGAAAAGTTGGCCACAATTGTTGTACTTTCCATTTATGGATCCCTAAAAAGTAGACGTATCATAAAAGGGAGTTTCTAACATGGAGAAATGAATGTGATGTCTCCTATAGAAGCTAATAAAGCAGGCCAGGTCCTTTACCAGCAAGCCCAGAAGAGGCTCACTCAGTCAGCTAACTGCAGGCTTTGGCTATGCTAGGCCCAAAAATGAGCAAAACTGGTTTGAAATTTAAAAAAAATATAGTTAAATGTTCCATACTGCCTCACAAGTGGGAGAACCATTGGAAAATTATGGATTTTTAATGTAGGGAGGGAGAGAGTTATCCATTCCGGTTCCAGTGAGACAAGTGAGCAGGACTTATAGGGTTGTGCTGGTGAGCAATGGGGGGGGTTAGTATACAGGATCAAGCAGCCCTCTGATTTTGACCCTAAAGGTTCAGTAATGATCGTTGTGCAGGTCCATCAGCAGAAACCTTGTTACGACTTTTATTTGCTCTATAGTCAAGTTTAATTATCTTCAAGGTGCTCCACCAAAGGCTGTGAGTGGCTGTGACAGGACCATTCTGACGACTTCACTAAACCATCCGATCGGTAACAGTGATAGGCAGTGTGTACAAAGGGTAGGAACTTAATCAGTGTGAGCTTATGACCAGCACTTACTAGGAATTCTTTATTTCATTATCTCAGATAAACGAGCACTGGAATCATCGGGTAGAAGGATCCATTCAACAGACTGGCTGGCCAAGTACTGACTGAGGAGTAGAATGGTCATTAGACAGGGAGGCAGCTTGTTGGCTGAGGTCTCCGGGACTCTGACTGTGTCTGTCTTGTTTGACTCCTTTTCTGTAATTTGGCTGTGCTTCTACAATCAGCTGATGGAGAGAGATTGCTGTTTTTCATTTATGTTAATTAGCTTCTGCTTTGTTTTTGATGTATTTGAACAAATTTGTATTGTTATTGGGCGGTGCAGTGGGTAGCGCTGCTGCCTCACAGTTAGGAGACCCGGGTTCGCTTCTCGGGTTCTCCCTGCGTGGAGTTTGCATGTTCTCCCCGTGTCTGTGTGGGTTTTCTCCGGGTACTCCGGTTTCCTCCCACAGTCCAAAGACATGCAGGTTAGGTGCATTGGCGATCCTAAATATTGTCCCTGGTGTGTGTGTGTGCATGCTGTGTGGTGGGCTGGCACCCTGCCTGGGGTTTGTTTCCTGCCTTGCGCCCTGTGTTGCCTGGGATTGGCTCCTACAGACCCCTGTGACCCTGCAGTTAGGATATAGCGGGTTGGATAATGGATGTATTCTTATTTATGCTGGTTCTGCATTTAGTGAGTGTTATAATCTCTTCTTATGTCTTGAGAGTTGTCGTGGTACTCTGTGTCTGCACTTGGTGAGGCGCACTAAACCAGAACAAAGTAACAAAGTAGTTTGTACTGTTGTGTTGTATTTCTGAGGTGGCCATGATACACTGGCCCTCTAGCTCTGTGAAGAGGACCACTTGTGATTTATTTTGTGTGTTGTATTTACCCCATTTTTTGACACTTATTGCACGCCCAACATACCTGGAAGGGGTTTCTCTCTAAATTGCTTTTCCCAAATTTTTTTCCTTTATTTAACTACTTTTTTTTGTGACTTTTTTTTTTGTCTTCTTAGAGAGTCAAGTCAAGGGTGCTGTCAAAAAAACAGGGCCTGTTAAAACCTTTGAGGCGTTCCTTGTGTGATTTTGGGCTATACAAGAAATAAAAATTGTTGTTGTTGTTATTTTTGGGGATCAATTTTAAGCCCCTCTCCCTATCATGAATTGGGTTCAGTGACTTACCCACGCCTCTCAGCGCTGGATAAACACACATTAATGCATTCACTGCAGCGCAAAAGCAGCTCACACAATTAGACGCATCACAGACCTGCTGCCCAATCTTATGTTTCGCTGCTGCTCGATGGCCGTCTCAGAATGTCTATTCTAATATGTATTGCTATGAGTAGACTTTGGGTGTCGTGAAATGAGTTACACTTTCATAGAAGTGAATAAGCGAATTCGCTGGAATGAATCCTGCAGATAGTGAGGATTTACTGTTGTGGTGGGACGCCCTGAGTATGGAAGGCCCAGAAGAGAGAGTGGGCAGCACCCTTCGTTTCCAGGGGGCACATACTGTAGATGTTTCCTGGGCCCTATTTGGCAGTGCTGTCGGAAGTGCTGCCGGAAGAAGCTTGTCAGCCACCTGGAGTCCTTCCGGGTGCCCTATAAAAAGGGGCGCGTCGCCAGGAGTCAACGGCCAGAGTCGGGAGGAAGAGGACAAAGCCTGAGGAAGAGTGGAGGTGGAAGGACTTGGCGGCAAGGAGGGACTGTGTTATGCTCTGAGGTTTGTGTGCTGTGGAAGACAACACTCTGTAAATACAGTGATCCCTCGCTATATCACGCTTCGACTTTCGCGGCTTCACTCTATCGCGATTTTTTTTCTCATACACGCTTACGTCACTATGCATGCGCTTTCTGAGAACTTTTATCTAAGCCCTACGATGGCTCCTAAACTTGCTGCTTTTTCTAAGCCTTCTGACAATAAAACTAAGTGCTGGAGGAAGATGCTTACTCTCCAGGAGAAGGTGAAACTCTTGGATATGATTAAAGATGGCAATACCCTACAAAAGCCTCCTCACGCATATGAAAAGACAGCGCCAGCAACTGCCTATCAAGATGTTCTTCAGCCGCGCACCCAGACACCCACTGCCTACTCCTAGTACTCCTTCACTGAAGACAACGACGCACCTGCTGAAGATACTGCACCACCTGAAGACTCTCCTACTGAGGTCGTGCCTTCATAGGTTAGTGGTTGTGTGCAATTAAATGTACAGTACAATAATCTACTATAAAAAAGCGTTCGGGATTGTCCTTCCGTCCCGTGAGTGCAAAGCGTAGCGGTATTCCGCTTATTACAGACTTACTACTTGCGGCTTGAGGTGTGCGAGCGGCGATGTGAGCAGAGTTCTGGTGCTCTCATCGTTCCTTGCTTTTGTGCGCGATGCGCTGGAAAAATAGACAAAACTATGTCTCTGGAAATTATTAATGTTGATGGAGTACAAATGCCTCACCACGTAGTAAATATCAGGGGAGATGGTGCTTGCTTATTCTCATCTATAGCTTATTTAGTGCATGAAACCGTCTTTAGCGGTACAGATTTGGGCAGACATTGTACGACTTTGGACAGGCACTTGAGAGGATAAAAAAAAACTTAGGTATTCAGGAGATGTTATGAATGGGAACTTTGATGTTCTCATTCTCTACACTTACATGCCTGATGTACACATGGAGCACACAAAAATTGAGGATAAAAGTCGGTTGCCTAGTAATATGATATTTGTAACGTCTAATATGTCTTATTTTCTCTTATTTTGTCTAATATATTGGGTAATACGAGTGTAATGGTGACTAAAAGGTGTTATTTCATGTCTAGAGGGTTCTAATAATGTTAAAAAATGTATTTAGAAGGTCGTAAACAGGTTTTCTATACTCTAACTGCGAAAATATTCGATTTATAAGTAAAGAATCCTACTTCGCGAAAATTCATTTATCACGGTAGAGTCTGGAACGGATTAACCGTGATAAACGAGGGTTCACTGTAAACCGCGTGCTGTGTGGCAATTGGTGTCTTGCTTGTTTGTGTCGGGGTTAGGGTGGCTGCACGCGCCCTGGGCATCACACTGTAGTAAGAATATATTATAAAGCTTCATAATGACCAATTAACAAAGTTTAATCTTTTCTTGTGCAAAAATGCATTTTTGTAATAAGTGTACAATTCAAATTTATAAAGTGCAGTAATTAATAGTGTAATTGTTGAGACGCTGATTTTTTTTTCTTTCCCAAACCTGTTCCATCCAGTTTAGAGCAGTGGGGAGCTGAAGAGAGGCCGGCCAGCATTAGAAGCTAAGCAGGAACTGACCCTGCCACACACACACGTGAATTCTATCAGGGCCAGTTTAGAGTCGTCAGCCCTCCTAACCTGCATGCTGTGACAAGTGGTCCATGGCGTTGTGCTGATTTTAAATAAATAATCGCGCCCCCCCATGAGTGCAGGCTCTAATCGGGCATGCTCAGAAGATGGCAGGGGGTGCCTGCCTGTGCAAGTGAGCGTGTCAGGCAGGTGAATCATGAATTCCTTGGATGGCATGGCGCACTCACAAAGGCAGCGCGGTGAACGACCCCACAATGAAGTAAAGAATTGTCCCCACTGATTTAATGTTGTGATGTGGGTGAGATCATGGTGGAGTCCTCTCTAGGGATCTGAGGTACACCGGAGCGAGCAAGAAGGAAGACGGGAGGACAACTGACCCCGAGCAGTATGGTAGACGCCTCTCGAGGCAGCCAAGATGGGGGTCAGGTTGGAGAGGACCGTGGCTGCTAGTGCCTCCACCAGCTGAGCCAGTAATGGCGAAAGTGGGCATTGCGCTGGGCTTGTCAGATGGAACAAAGATCCTGATGACTGTGATGGTTTTGGAGTTCTGGATTTTAATCGCATGGATGTTCACTGTTTTCATGGATTATTGATTTATCAATGGAAGAGAGCACTGCACTTTAATAAAAACACTTTACACTTGTATGCACCAACCTCTTGCTTTGTGTGTGAGTGTCCTCATCCGCTGGCTCATCCCTTGAGTACATCATCGGCGTTCAAAAGGTTCCCGGGATGTGACCGGTAGTGTGGAGCTGACCTGCACCTTCACACGTGCCCATGGGAGATGTCCGAGGAAACACCCCAAGACGCAAGGCCAAAATTCTAAAAGTCTGGAATTGGTAGCATCATAGCACTAAAGGCCAATTTAGCACAATACCAAAAAAATAAATGGACATGCAGACCAGCAAGCATCCAGGCTGTTATGTAAATAGTTCAGTTAGTTTAGTTATTAGTAGGTCACATTAACATATTGTTTAAGAATTTGCAAATATGCAATCTGAGAATTAAGAAAATAAAAAGCTCCAACAGACTGTAATATTGTATTAATCTTTAGGCTTTGAAAACACCACATTTTCAAAACAAACAATGAGCATGCCTAAACAAACATTTTTTAATTATTCATGCCATGGTTTAAATTTAGATTAATTTTCAAATATCTGCCTTCATGCTCTGGCTGTAAATGGTGAAAACAGACGAGGGAAAAAAAAACAACAACTTTGTTTTTCCCCACTGAACTGTGACACATCAGAAAGAGATAAGTGTGTTTTTTAAGGCAACTAATCACAGCTTTGCATTTGTAATGTGACACGATGTCTGTTGCATCTCACTATACTTCTGTGTCCCACTTACATTAAATGAAAGCTACTTTTGTTTTGCAACGACATTTCTAGTACACTGTAAAAAAAAAAAAAATTAAAAAAACGATTGGGGGTTTTAGAGGAGTTGCAGTTATTTCATCTTCAATGGTGAGTATGGAGAGTGAAGGGCCATTTAAAAGACCCTGGCACAAGTCCTTGTCGCAGTTAAGATTTCCAGCCCAATTCCTTTTGTGGCACACTGGGCTCATGGATTAACTGTCCTGGGTTTGAATCCAACACCCAGTTATTGTCCATGTCATGTTTAAACCTTCTTCCCATGTCTCCCTTGTTGGTTTTCATCCAACATCACAACTTTAGTTATATTTTAAACAACATAGCACTTCTTTTTCTTCTTCTTTCGTCTAGTCCTGTTAGGGGTCGCCCCAACAGATCACCTTCTTCCATATCTTTCTATCCTCTGCATCTTGTTCTGTCACACCCATCACCTGCATGTCCTCTCTCACCACATCCATAAACCTTCTCTTAGGCCTTCCTCTTTTTCTCTTCCCTGGCAGCTCTATCTTTAGCATCCTTCTCCCGATATACCCAGCATCTCTCCTCTGCACATGTCCAAACCAACACAATCTCGCCTCTCTGACTTTGTCTCCCAACCATCCAACCTAAGCTGACCCTCTAATGTCCTCATTTCTAATCCTGTCCATCCTTGTTGCACCCAATGCAAATCTTAGCATCTTTAACTCTGCCACCTCCAGCTCTGTGTCCTGCTTTCTGGTCAGTGCCACCGTCTCCAACCCATATAACATAGCTGGCCTCACTACCGTCCTGTGGACCTTCCCTTTCACTCTTGCTGATACCCGTCTGTCACAAATTACTCCTGACAGTCTTCTCCACCCATTCCACCCTGCCTGCACTCTCTTCTTCACTTCTCTTCCACAATCCCCTTTACTCTGTACTGTTGATCCCAAGTATTTAAACTCATCCACCTTCGCCAACTCTACTCCCCTCATCCTCACAATTCCACTGACCTTCTTCTCATTCACACACATGCATTCTATCTTGGTGGTCCTACTGACCTTCATTCCTCTCCTCTCTAGAGCATATCTCCACCTCTCCAGGGTCTTCTCAACCTGCTCACTACTATCGCTACAGATCACAATGTCTCAGCAAACACCATAGTTCACCGGGACTCCTGTCTAGTCTCGCCTCTCAACCTGTCCATCACCATTGCAAATAAGAAAGGGCTTAGAGCCGATCTCTGATGTAATCCCACCTCCATGTTGAATGCATCCGTCACTCCTACCGCAGATATTACCACTGTCACACTTCCCTATTCTGTACAACTGTTAAGTACTTCACTGCCACTCCCGACTTCCTCATACAATACCACAACTCCTCTCGAGGATATGGTTTCTCCAGGTCCACAAAGACGCAATGCAACTCCTTCTGGCCTTCTTTAGTCTTCTCTGTACTTCGTTAAACAACAAAGCACAAAGATACCAAATAAAAAATGGCCTTGCTACCCTTTTATCTCCCACTATGAATGACCAAAACTCAATGCATAATGGTGAATATACAGTGGATTCAGAAAGTATTGTCTGCAATTTAACATCAGCAAAATCAAGGAACTGGTTATTGAGTTTCAGCCCACCAAAGAGCCTCTATGCCTTGTCACTATTCACAAAGGGCAGAGTGGGCTCATATTCCTTATGAGGCTGCGTTTCTTTAAGGTGGGAAGTGGCATCCTTCACATCTTCTACAGCTGTGTGATGGCCAATGTGATTTCCTACGCTGTGGTGTGTTGGGCTGGTAACATCACATCAAGAGAGGCCTACCGAATCAACAAGCTAATTAAAAAGGCTCTGTAATGGGACTCGCTCTGGACCCCCTGGAAGTCATAGCAAAGGAAAGAGATAAAATAAAACTGAGTGTCATTATGAACAATGCTGCACATCCTCATCTCTGACACACCAACACTGAGGACTTTCAGCCAAAAAATCACTCAGTGCAAGTGTGTCAAGAAACATGACGAGGACTCCTTTATACCAACAGCGAAATGCCTGAATAATAGCCCACTGGAACTGAGACTAACAAGTCAAAAGTTTTCTTTTTCTGTCTTCTTCAATTTTCTTTCTTTTCAGTCATTCTGGTGTGTGTTTAGACCATAGTGAGTGTGTGTATATATGTTTACTTATGTATCTGTCTATTTATGTATTCATTTATTTAAAGTATTTCTGTAAAAAGCCAAATGAAGTTCTGTATATTTAGACCCTGTCACTTTCTGCACACTTTATTGAGTTGTAGATTGAAGTTTAAATGGAAAAATTTGACATTTTTGCCCATCCATCTTCTCTCAATAACCCATAATGAGAAAATGTAAACATGTTTACAAAAATGGTTTGCAAATGTATTAAAAATTAAAAACTGAAATCTCTCATTCATTTAAGCATTCAGAGCTTCGATACAGTATTTTGTAGAAACCCCTTTGGCAGAAATTCCAGCTTTGAGTAAACTGAAGTTACTGGAACTGGGTAAGTCTCTTCAAGGCCAGTGGCTTTGCTGGCATGCCATCCTTACATTGAGCTGCAGCATAGAGTGGCACAAAATACCCCAGGACTACGTGCAATATATACACAAATAGAACATACTGAATATAAAATAACAAATTGAGCAAGACAGTCAAAAAAATATTATAGCGTAGTATACTCTGGTCTAGTCTACGCTACTCCACTATAGTAGTATTCTTTGCTGAGCTGAGTTTATCACATTCTTATTAATTTACTTACAGATAATGTGTGCTATTGCTGTTTAGTATATGAGCGATTTTGTAAGATACTCGCATGCATAGTACTTATTGTATTTCATGTACCACAAACATGTAGAGCTTAGTGAATGAGAATTTATTGTACTTTTTTTTATTTCACATGCTTAATTTTTATATTTGCTCTTAGTGTTACTTATGCCTTTGTCTATTTCTCCAGTTGTAACATAAATAAAATCTCTTGGAATTAATAAGGTTTTTCTGATTCTGATCCTGATGTTATATGTATGTTTGGACCTTTGTCTGCCATTTTAACCCTGCAATTTCCTTTGAGATTAGTAAAGTTGCAAATAAATTTTCTATCTATCTATCTATCTATCTATCTATCTATCTATCTATCTATCTATCTATCTATCTATCTATCTATCTATCTATCTATCTATCTATCTATCTATCTATCTATCTATCTATCTATCTATCTATCTATCTATCTATCTATCTATCTATCTATCCTGGTCTGTAAGCTGCCATTATAAATGGCAATAAACAAAAGAAAGAAAGATTTAAATGGATCCTGTGACGGAAGGCTGTGGATCTTTCATGGCCGGGAGGCCGATATGCCGATATACAGGAAGGATCAAGGGAACAAAGGTTCAAAGGAAGCTGCCCAAATCCCACCGAGGGAAGCGTTAGAGAGCAGCCCCCCTGGGTTGCTGTGGCACTTTGGATTCCAGCACAGCATGCTGGGACTAGGAGTTCACTGCTCTATTCTTCAAGAACCTCTCTATTTGGCTGCATTCATTCTTCCCTCAATTCTGATCAGTCAATCCTGTCCATGCCACTCAGAAGCACTCCCATAGCATGATGCTGTTTCACCATAGTAATGGTAATAGGAAGATGACAAGCATTGGCTGTTTTTCTCCATACATAGTATTGGAGTTCTGCAAAACAGTTTAATTTTTGTCTCATCAGACCAGAGATGCACTCAGAGTCCAGGAGTGCAGACGTCTTGTCCCTGCCACTGAGAAGCACCCATATAACATGATGCTGCCAACACCGTGCTTCACCTTGAGGATACTATTAAGCAGATGATGACCAGTGCTGGTTCTTTGCCACATGTGGTGCTTACAGTTCTGCCTGAAGAGTTCATCAGACCACAGAATCCCTTTTCTTCATTCTTGGATTTCTTTAAATGCCATTTGACAAACTTTTACTCAAGAGTGGTCTTTGTCTGGCCACTTTACCATAAATGCCTGAATCATGGTGTGGTGAGAGATGGTTGTCCTTCCGACTGGTTCTCCCATCTTCACAGAGGACTTCTGAAAAAAATGTTATAATGACCACAGAGTTCTTGATCACCTTGCTAACTTTTCCTGACCAGTTCTAGGAAGAGACCTAGTGGTTCCAAACTTCTTCCATTTCAGAATTATCAAGGCCAATGTTCTCTTGGAAACACTCAAATCGCTTTATTCCCTTGCCCTAATCTGTGCCTCACCACTGATTGATCTACAGAGGGTTCCTTGGACTTCATGATTTGCTTTTTGTCCTGATGTACCATGTAAAGTGTGGGTCTTCTATACACAAGTGTGTGTGTGTGCCTTTCTAAGTGATGTCCAATCAAATCAGTTTGCCACAGTTAAGATACGTCTCAAGGATAATTAAAGCAAACAGGGTGTGTCTGATAGCAATTTGATGTGCCACAGCACAGGGTGTGAATACCTGTATATATGAGAGGTTTCAGTTTTTGACTTTTTTTGAAAACATGTTTTCACTTTGTCATTATGGGTTATTGAGTGTGGGTTGATGGGTAAAATATGCAAATGTATCAATTTAAAAGTTAATATACAACATAATAAAGTGTGCCGATAGAGAAGGGCCTGAATACTTGTAGAATCCACTCTAATATTTATAACATAACCTAACCCAATTCAGATATTCTAGCAGCACTAAGTTCAACAAAGGGAACAACCATTAACAAGGTGTCAGTCCATGTTGTTAAAATGAAATTATATAAGAAAATCATTTGCATAATCCAATCCTGGATAGTCAAAATCCCTAAATCACAACAATAAGCATCAAATAACTAGCATTTATTTAGCTCATTGATTAGTGCTGCTGCTCCACAGCTCAGTATCTGAGGTTTGACTGCTGGCCCAAGCGCTTTGTGTATGCAGTCTGCTCGTTCTCTCGATGGCTGTTTGTGTTTTTCCAGCCATGTTTGCATTGCACTAGTCTTTCGTGGTGAAGACAGTCGATCCAAAAAAGCAAAGCTCTCGATTTACTAATTAATCTACATTCCCGCCCTCACTTATGGTCACGAGCTTGGGTAGTGACCTAAAGAACAAGATTGTGGGTACGAGTGGCAGAAATGTGCTTCCTTGAACAGGGAGTTTGGGCTCAGCCTTAGAGATATGGTAAGGGGTGCAGAAATTCAGGAGAAGTTAAAAGGAGAGTCGCTGCTCCTCCACATCGAAATGAGCCAGCTGAGGTGGTTTGGGCATCTGATTAGGATACTTTCCTGGGGAAATGTTTTCAGGCATGTCTAACGGGGATAAGGCCTTGGGGCAGACCCAGGATACGCTGGAGAAATGATGAATGCAGGAAAACACCTAAAATCAAACCCACAATCTTGTGATTATGAGTCAGCAGTTCTTACATCTGTACCAGCCAAGCGGCCATGTCAGCATCGTACACTCACCCAATTTCTTCTTCTTTGGTTATATTCTTGAATAAATATGCTCTTGTTCTGTTATATTTGTACCTTTTCTGAAAGTGTTTATTTGATATTTGGACTTCAGTCTTCACACATTATACACTTCATGTCAGCATTTTGTCATTATTACTACAAGATGAAAAATGTTTCTATTTTAGTTATTTGTTCAGCATTTCTTGCCTTGCATTTCATGTCATTCTACATTTACACAGATCATGGGGTTTGGTGGCAGAATTGGCACTCCAGCCACCATAAAAAACCTCACACTGTTCCACTCCATCTGAACTAGTGTGGTGCTGAGGTATCACCCATTGCATGGCTGCACTCAGGTCCTAATCTGGATCCTGAGTTGGTTTGTGGTGGGTGCGGTAATGCGCTGTATCAGTGCATGTCCTCATTGTAGACACAGAACACACATGAAATGCATGTGTTCCATCTAACGAGATATTATTTACTTGATATAGCTCCAGGCACCTCACACCCAGATAAATAAAACTTGAGCCGGCAGAACTTTTTGTACGACTTGAGCTGCGGCAGTGGCGGGAATGGGATAGCAGACTGCTTGCTGCTTGCGCCGATTGACACATCTGCAAAACAAAAGACTCTGTTAGGAGGTGTGAAGGAATTTAAGGTGGCCTGGGATTATGAATTTTTTCTTAGGCTTCAGGGATTCTAGTGTTAAGCTGGCCTGGGAACGCGTGGGCATCTTTGCTCAGACTGCTGCCCTCATGACCTGGTCCCAAATAAGCAGCATAAAACTGATGGGTGGATGTTCAGTTTTACGTCTCACCTCCACAGTCATGGATACTAGGTAAATCTAAAGGGGGACTGCTTCCTGCTCTTCAATGGTCTGCAACTCCATCTCCAGGGTTAATTTCCATCTTGTGACTGATTCTGTGAGCTCCCTATACCTCCAAGTGGTTCAGATGAACTTGTTAATACATGGATAGATGTAAAGGGGGGCCATGTCCTGCTCTGCAATGGATTGGCACCCTGTCTGCAGGGTTAATTTCTGCCTTGTGACTGATTCTGTGAGCTCCTTATACCTCCAAGTGGTTCAAGTGGACTTGGTAATGCATGGATGGATGGATGTCTGTTTAACTTAACTTTGAAAATGATTGATCGCCTCACCTCTATACATGTCCACTCTGAAAGGTTAGAATAGCAGACCTGTTAGGAACTTAATTAAATACATCAGGTGATTTTTATTTCTCATTGCCACATACATCAAGATCGTTATGCTACAGTTTCCCTCACCACTTCAGGGCGATGCCATTAGCGTTCAACATTCAAAAACCACAAGCTACTGTACTTACTTATCATTATCATCCCATACAAAGCCTGCATTCAGTAATGATTCATTTTATTCCCGGAATCTGGAAAATTAAAAAAAAAAAAAAAAGATAAATAGAATGGGTGCAGTTAGCCACAAGAAAGGTCAATTAAACAGCCCAAAAGAATTACCACATACATCTGAAATAAATCCAGGGCTTTCCAAAGTGTTGTTTCGCTGTTGATTCAGACACTTGCTTTGCCTGAAGCTTTACTGAAAAAAAAATGTATCAAGGGCAGAAAAGGGAATTTAGGATGTGTACCTTTATTAAGTACCCTCTTTGCAAGGTGTTCTGGATACTTAATAATATTACATATTTATACCTTTAGGGTAGCCAGCATTTCTTTTTTCCTCGTTTTGGATGTGTGCACCGTGACCTTGAGGTTTTAACGAGAGGGTGCTAGGGCGAGGTGCTCTCTGCGGAATCCATTTCTTGCTACACTGTAGTGTATTGTAAAATGCTCTTTGAATGTACTGCATTAAAAAACCCTTCCCGATGGGTGATTTATAGTCTACCACCCATCCGTGTCTAGCGCGACAGACCGTCCTGACGCTGGGAGCCATTTGAGAATCTCAACACAGTGCTTTATCAAAAGCAGAGTCTTCTAGTATGTCTGCATCTGGGAAGATACCGCATGTGCATCTGGTAATTCAACATCTGAAATATTTATTTCACTTACGCAATTGTAATTCAGAAGCCTAGTTGCTTTTCCGTGACTCCTGCTGCAGGCAAACAGCATGCAGCAAGTTGAAAAACTCAATGCTTGAAATGGTGCCTCCTTATGTGTAATAGTATCACAAAAAATTATGAAATGTTTTATGAAATGAAATCAACAACGGCATGTAATATGTATATGAATATTATTATTATGATATTTATTTGGCTGATGCCTTTATCCAAGTCAGTCAGTCAGTTATTTTGTAACCCCTTTGTCCTGAACAGGGTATAATGGGGTCTGTTAGAGCCTATCTCAGTTAGCACAGGGCACAAGGCAGGGTACAAACTCTGGACAGGATGCCACTCCATTGCATGGCACACACACCCACACACCAAGTACACACTAGGGCCAATTTAGAAACACCAGTTCACCTAACAGGCATGTCTTTGGATTGTGGGAGGAAACCCAAGCAGACATGGGGAAAACATACAGAGCATGCAAACTGCATGCAGGGAGGAACTGAGATACAAACTCTGGTCTCTTTCCTAAAAGGCACCAGCACTACCACTGCCATTGTGTTGCCCTTTATCCAATACTTACAATATCTGAGACACAATTAGTTACATTTCTTTAATTTTTTCCAGTTGGAGCACAGACAGGTGAAGTGACAGTAGTGGGGTTTGAAATACAAACCACTACACCACACTTCCTGCCGACTACACCACACTGCCTGCCTGTAAATGGAGATGCTGAAGTGAAGCTATACAAAACCAAAAATATCATAATGAAGAATCATTTTACATACAGTATGTTATAAAGGTAATTGAGGTCAGGGCCTGTATCAGCAGGTGCTGGATCACATCCTGGACATGAGGCTACTTGTAACCTGCCCCAAAAAGGATTCCAGATGGAGATACAGGAAAAAGCACCAAGGGGTGCAAATATAATGGAAGGACAGTGGGAAATACACAAAGAAAGAGTGCCCATTGTCCAGTACTGGAGGATCCAGTTGAAGCCCCAGCAGAGCTGTCTACCTGGATCCACCCAAAGGTGCACAGAGAAGGCAACAACCGGGGCTTTTGTAGGTCTATGCCTGACCCGGGAAAACTTCGGGGGAGACCTCAGAAGCACTCCAGGGATCCAGCATTAGAAGGGGAAGTGGCCATTGTTCAGCTGAACTTCACATTAAGTTGTGAGTGGAGTTCTCTTGGAAGGGGGAGGAAGGATGGAGGCTCAAAGAGGAAGAAAAGCAGACAGTACAGACATGGGATGGTGGGACTGATTTTTCCTCAGTGCTTCATTTGTCGTGTAGTGCATCTATTTGTTGTTGTCTTTAGTTGTGATAAAAGTGTTTGTTTTGTTAAATTTGTAGTTTGGGTGACATTTTTCGGGGTTTGGGGACCATGGGAGTGCCCCCCATCATTTACAATATTACTTTTAGTGAAGGTGGAACATTAAGGTTGTTGTTGCTTAGAGCCTCTCGTATTCAGCGTGCTGCGTTTGACTCCAAGTCCTGAATGTTGTGTGACCACATGGGTTTACCTTCCATGCCCTTAAGGACATGTAGGTGAGGTTAATTACAGTAGCTGTGTGTAAGGCCCTATGCATGCTTGTAAGTGGACCCCACAATGAGCTGGTGTCCCATCCACATTATGTTCCCTGTTGTACTGGATGTTGCCTTGATAGGCTCCGGCACCCGGATGATGCTGAATTGGATTAAGTGGGCTTGAGAAATCAACAGTTACATGCAATATGTATGCGAACAGAGCAAACTGAGAAAATAAAGTGAAGCTATGCAAAACCAAAAATATCATAATATAGAATGAAGTTATATACAGTTAGCTATAAAGGTATTAGAACCCATCCAAGACAGAAAGTCAGTCATAACCTGCCCTGGAAGGGAAGACAGGTGGACAGGAAGGGATGTGAATATAATGGAAGGACGGTGGAAAATGCTGATTCCTGCTCTTTTGTATAAGTATGAACAATAAGAACGTTTGAAGGCAATTAAGAATCACAGAAAAATGTAATGAATTAAAGCATTGGGTTTATAGGTTGTAGTAGTAGAAAATTCAACAGCCCACTAGACACTGACATACAGCATATGATGTCTTGACCTTCCAAATGTTCCGTGAACCTGCATTTTCCATTCCTGGATTGCAGGTAGCTGGAATCAATGAAAGCGAGATGTTAGGCCATGGCAACACATGGCACGACACACAAACTCACTGTGTAAGCCTGTGCTGTAAAAAGCCTGTGCTAACTAGAAACCATGGATTCTGGCACTTCAGTCAATCAATCGCATCGGTTGTGTATTAGCGGCTCCTTTTCGGTTTCGTTTTGTGAATGTTACTCGCCTCCATTGTCTATCAGCGGCTAAGCGAGTTTTTCTCTCCTCTGAGGTTTCATTTTGCCAATTTGCTTGCCTCACTTGTGTATTAGCGGCAGTTTCACTATGGCCACAGAGTTGCTTTTTTTGAGCTTCATGCTGTAGCCTCGCACTTCCGGGCCAGACAGACACACACACTTCCACACGCAGATGTTTATATATAAGATAAGCAAACAATAAAATCTTAAAATCAGTCCTAAAACAAATGGAGAGCCAGTGCAGAGAGCCTAGCACAGGAAAAATGTGTTCTTGCTTGTGTGCTCCTGTTAAAAGATGAGCTGCAGCACTTTGGACCAACTGTAAATGTGAGATAGAAGTCTGGTTGACACCAACATCAATGTAGAATATCGAGACAAATGTGTCTGAGTTAAGCCGCCTCAGACCACTCCAAAGTGACGTTCTGTTAGTAGGTCACATTGCAGAAATGAAGAAACACTGAAGATGCTTTGTAAGTGTTATGATGGGTAGTTGGAAAATCAAGAGTGCGCCTTATGAGAAGGATTGAGGAGTCATAGTGGACTCTAAGCTATTGACTTCTCAACAGTGTTCAGAAGCCATTAAGAAGGCAAACAGAATGTGAGGTTATATAGCGTCTTGATGTGAGGAGTACAAGTCACGGGAGGCTCTGCTCAACCTTTATAACACACTGGTGAGGCCTCATCTTGAGTACTATGTGCAGTTTTGGTCTCCAGGCTACAAAAAGGACATAGCAGTGTAAGAAAAGGTCCAGAGAAGAGCGACTAGGCTGATTCCAGGGCTACAGGGGTTGAATGATGAGGAAAGATTAAAAGAGCTGAGCCTTTACAATTTAAGGAAAAGAAGATGAAGAGGTGACATGAGTGAAGTGTTTAAAATTATGAAAGGAATTAGTCCAGTGGAACGAGACTTGTATTTTAAAATGAGTTCATCAAGAACACAGGGGACACAGTTGGAAACTTGTTGCATACTAACGCACAATCACCAACCGCCCCGGTTTTGACATACAAACGCTGGCGAAGGGAAATGGTTTCAAGCACAGGAACAGTGCACTTTTTCCATCGCCTTTTCCTGTAAGAAGCAGTGTACACACTTCTCTCTATATCAACTGTAACTTGATTTCTTTTTTCTTCGGTTAAACATTAGGAAGTTTTTCTTTACACAGAGAACAATATATGTTCCTGTGCACAGACACAGCGTTGTGTGTCAGAACCGGGGGTTTGGGGGTGATTTAAGGAAAAGAATGAAGGTGCTACCAAGCAGACTTGTATTTTAAAATGGTCAAGAACACAGACACTTGTAAAAATTTTAGGAACTTTACACAGAGAACCACAGACACTTGGAAGAAGCTACCAAGCAGTGTGGTAGACAGTAAAATTTTAGGAACTGCCAAAACTCAACTTGCCAAAACTCAACTTGACGTTTTTTTGGAAGAAATAAGTGGATAGGACTGGCGAGCTTTGTTGGGTTGAATGGCCTGTTCTCGTCTAGAGTGTTCTAACGTTCTAATGTTCAAAGAAGCCTTTGTTTAGTTCTTGTTAAAGAATAGTAAAGGAGGAATAGATGCATTTTTGCAGTGCCTAAACTAAAGTGTTATCCAGAATTTAATCTTCTAACTTAGCTGTGAACAGGGCTTCTGGAGCCTATTCCTGGTGCCTGGACAATGCACCAGTCCATTGCAGGGCAAACACACACACACACACACACCCTGACAACACACTAGGGCCAATTTAGGATTGCCAATCCACCTAACCTGCATGTATTTGAAAAGTGGGACGAAATCCACGTAGGACTCAAGGAGAACATGCAAACTCCACGCAGGGAGGGCCCAGCATGTCTTCTTACTACAAGACACTGCGAGCAGTTGGGAGTTTTATCTCCAAGGGTATATCATCACAAAAAAATTTCTAAGTATAAATGTGTCTACCAGATTTCAGAATGTTAATGTTCTATGAGTCTGGCAAAAGATACCACAGTAAGCCACTTAATTCAGTGCAAGGCTACACTTTAAAGAAAAAAAAATGCAGAAAACAGGCAAATATTAGGTGATGATTGTAGGCTACTGAAAAGCAAATGCAATTGGAAAGAACGCATGGCACAGACACTGAGGATTTTATTCTTTATGTATATTTGGACAAAGACTGCCTGTCTGCTTTATCACGGCAATGGAGTTCTATCGGCAAAGATAAAAGTGTGACGTCTACAGCGGGTTCAGGTTTTTTTTTTTTGTTGGCCTCAAACTAGCTGTCAGAGCCTCTGGAAATCCTGAGACCCTCTCATGTAAAAGATTATTCACTGCTGTACTGCTTTCAGCGAGAGCAACAGAAGTAAACTTTGCGATCCTCTGAGGTGTCTGGCAGATCTTGTGATGTTCCAAGCACTAGATTTGTTTCTGCATTAAACACTGGATAACAGACAGAAACCCACGAGAACTTCCAGCAGATTTTGCAATGAAAAGAGTTTCAATATTTACTGTGGGGAGACCCTTCCTGAGATGGTTCTGTCTGAGGTTTACACTTTCTCTTGCCTTCATTGTCCTGAAAAACCCTGCATCTATTAGGAAGTAGAAAGACGAAATAAAGTGTGTAGTGGAGGTTATTCTTTTCTTCTCGTGTATTGCTTGTAACGGCAAGGTTTATCGGTGAATCTTTATGGTGTATATCAGGTAGGGTCATGTGGAAAGCAATTCTTTATAGCCTGCTGCTGTTTAAAGGAAGATTCTCATCTCCCATGATCTATGAGGTTAAGAGCAGATGACTAAAGACCTCAATTTGTCATGAAAGTATTCCTGATATAAAATCTAAAAAGAATCAGTTAAAAAGAAGTTTGCCAAAAGAAAGGATGCACTATATCAAAATTTTGCACTATGCACATGTATAAAATTAACAACAAATCTACTTAATGCAATTTAATATATACTGTACCTATTTTGGACACTAGAGGCGCTGTTGCCCCGTTGAACCCACCACACAGATCCCGGACACACGTGTAAAAACACAAGAAGATTTTTTAATAATATTCTTCAAATAAAGTGCACAAAGCACCGCATTCTCCACAATTCCTCCAATAATTAATAACAATAAACAATAATCACAATAACAATCCTCCACTCCCAACAGCTCCGTCACACACCCTCCCAACTCCGGCTCAGTCTGCTGGGGTTTCCCAAAGTCCTTTTAAAGTCCATGACCCGGAAGTATTTCTTCTCTGGGTCAACACCACATCTTTCTTCATCAAGTGTCCCAGAAGTACTGCGGGCTTCCGTCCTAACGATCCCGAAGTACTTCCGGAGTGGCGTAATCGTAAAAGTCCCTGGGTTTTTGGTGAGCTCCCCCTGGTGGCACCCACGGCTCCCAACAGTCCTGAAGAGACAGACTCCATGTCCCATGCTGCCCTGCAGGAATCCGAGGAACCATTTCCATCCAGGGGAGCTGCCATCTAGCGTCCTGGGGGATGTAGTGCCCTAAAAAGGCTGTTATCTTCTGTTGAGGGACGTCCCAGGCAGACTGAAATGCCGGCCATCCATCACACTATAAATATATTGTGCATGTACTTATTCATATGCTCATGTACAGGTATACAGTGGCAGACATGAAGCTCTATTTAAACTGCATTTCCTGATTCTTTCTCATCTGAGGGTCTCCTCTCATTCTTTTTCTTTCAAAAAAGGTTGTGTCATGTGCACGGGCAAAACAGAGGCACGGCTTCATATCGAAGTGAAAGCAGTTGGGAGTTGTATCTTTCTATGTATACATGTTTTATTAGTTTAGGGTCTGCCTATCATCATTTCATTTGAAAAAGAGGTATGGATTTCTATGGTGGTTGTTAACTCTGCCCTGTAATTTTGTTTCAAACTAGTGAAACATTGAGACCTCCAGTTGCATGTATTTCTCCATCTCTGACGTTCTTGTATTCTGCATCCCACACTTGGCCCTCGGTAGATGGTGCTGCTCTTCTTTCTCTTTTTCCACTTATCATGTTCTAGCAGCCTTTGCAATTTGCTTGACACTCAGCAGATGTCACTGGTCTGTGTTAAAACTGAGGTGAGGCACAGATCAGGACAATAGCATAAAAAGTTTTCTAAAGCTTTGTGCGTTCCCAATACCACGGTCGCCTCAATAATTGTGAAATGGAAGAAGTTTGGAAGCACCAGGATTCTGTCCTGCTGAACTGAGTAATCAGGCAAGAAGAAATGAGCAATGATCACTGTAACGTCATTGCCCGTTTGAGCGAATCCTTGCTTCTTGTGGCTCTCTGCCCTCTAGGCTGGCTCATCTCAAAGTGAGATGCCTCCTTCTGGTGATGCCCCGGCTTTACAGGACGTGCTGGAGTCAGTTGCCTACACTAGATGTCTTTTTGGAGGTGTGGAGCCAGAAACAGGAGACAAGGATAGCGACAGTGCCCCCTCTTGCTTTGGGGTGGTACTTCAGGGTGGGCCACGGAAAAGTAGCCCGCCTCCGGCAACAGTATGACAAGATGAACGAGCAAGTGGATTGTTTTTCTTCACTTACCCACAAGTTACAACAGATGCTGAAAGTGGTCCTCATTCACGTCTTGGCACCTTTGGGCACGTCGGAGCAGGTTGGCTGATACTGCATGCAGCTCTTCATCGGTGATGCTGCGGATGGTGTTCGTGATGTTTTCCTTAAGTTCATCAAGGGTATGTGGATTGCTGGTGCACACTTTCTGCTTTAAATTTGCCCACAAATAAAAATCGCATGTGGACAAGTCCAGGGAACATGGTGGCCTCTGTAAACAGTTCATGAGCCCATGCCAGTGAGTCACGTGAGGTGTGGCATGTTGCCCTATCTTGTTGGAAAAAGCAGTACATTTTTTCTTCTGGTGTTAGTTGGTCGTAGAATTGTTTAAAGATGTCCAGGTAAACCGCGGTATTCACAGTTGATTCGAAGAAAATTGGGCCCGGTATTCACGTTCCTGACACCGCGCACCAAACGCCAATTATCTGGTCGTGAAGTGGCTACGGCCTCCTCCAAAGAGCGTGGCACCGGTATTGGAGGTGGGCTACTTTTCCTTTACCTGAAAGGCAACACACTGATGTGCATGCATGGCAGTATAAATACAAATACAGTGGGGTACTACAACCTACAAACTTTGCGGACTGCAATGGAGGAGCAGCACTGCATAGACTGCGACTGGGAAGCAATTGTATCCAATTAAAATCTGAGCATGTGACGCTGATCTGTAATTGCCAAGCGAGTATGATTCATTTAAGATTTGATTTTCACATGTAAAAGTGATAAGATGACGGAAATGAGAATCATTGCTCTTTGATCGTTTTTTTTTTTTTTTGCGCTCTTGTGAGTGTAGCTCATTACTAAGATTGTATTCATTATGCCATTTTATATGTTGGTTGATATTGCAGTAGTTCCTTCTCCCCCAGTAATTTATTGTCCTGAATACTGAATTCCAGATTACCTCTACAGCAGCTTAAAGTGTATTTTCCTATAAACAGAAATCTGCACCTCATAAAAATTCATTATATAAAGGCATAAACAAGTACTTTTCCTTCCAGTCATTGGCAGTAAGTGATCCATCAGTTTTCCTCAGAAAAACCAATTTCATTGCAGATGTTCAGTAATTTCCAATCCTGCTGAATTGTGGGGACCATATCACACAAACCTGGTGCAAGAAATGGAAGCGGGAGGGGATCAGACCCAGCCTGGGGGAGGGGAAAAAAGCTGCTCAGGATTTTTAATGGTCCAGAATATCATTTGCTGTCTCATCGGTTTTACAAAATAAACCTAAGATAGTTTGCCCTGTCGCTATATAAAGTCAAATTTGACCTCAGACGCTTGCTGACTCCCGTTTTATGCAAAAGGTTCTGATACGCTGGCCATTTCAGTTTTTAATAAAAAGCTCTTTTATTTCCCAGGCACCTCAGAATAATTAAAGGGGTTGGGGGGTGCGCTGGGTTCTTTCTCTTTTTTCTTTTTTTTTCTATTTTCCATCATGCTGAAAGCAAAGAGTGCATTGAAAAATTAGATACAGAAGTAATAGGAGTGGAGAGGAACAAAAAACGTGAATATTTTGAGCACTGTCTACTGTCACGTCTTATGAGGAATGATTTGCTTTGTGTGCAGCGCTTGGGCCGCAGAATGCCTCGTTTTATTTTATTTCTTTATATTTTTTCATGGTTTGCAGGTTATGAGACATAAGTGCATTCGTGCACACCGGCAAACATCCTCTCGGAAACAGCAAAGCGAAATGAAGAAGGAGAAATACACCTGAATGTAAAAGAAAAAAAAAAAAGAAGAAAAAACAGGAAAACACGCACACTAAGAAGGTTGTTATGGTGATAAATGATAACTGCTGTGGCTTGATGTCTAAATCACAGGCGGCGGACTCAAGACTGCTAATACTGTTATAATGAGTTACAGACAGAAGAGGATCCTCTTTGCTCTTTTGTTTTCGGCATGGCCATACTAATCTAACATCCTGGAACAGTCTTGTTATTTTTAATTAAACAGATTTTGAAGCCAAAAAAAAAAATAATAGGAAAAGGAAGATTCAAATGTTAGATAAATATTTTATTCGGCTTAATATTTAGGCACAATCTTCTCAAAAACCTGTCATGACTGCAAAAAACAATTTGTAATTAGTCAGCAAAGAACTGCTTTGTGTAAAAATTAAGCAAAAATCACAAGCATTGTTTAATGTTGCTTCCTGCTATTTTGGACAAAATATATCTTTAACGTGTATGACTCCATTGCACTTTTCTTGTTTTCCAGTATACAAAAAGTCGACAGTGATAAAAGATAAAAAAAAAAAATTAGGCAGTAAATACTAAAGAATCCACTGAAACAGTATGTATTACAAATGAAAAAGTGACGTTACATACTAAAATTAGTTCAAGTAAATTCATTTGGATAATGGGATTAACTTGTAAAGTCTTCCATCAACTAACACTTGCAGAAGAACTCAACACAGTACCTCTACATTTATTTGCTTAGCAGATGCTTTAATCCAAAGTGACTTACAATTGAGGTCAACATCATCGAGTAAACATCAGTCTTGGGGACTGATTGCAAAATTACTCATCACAAGCAAAGAACTCAGTAGAAATCACAAGCGAGTTACAATTCTTTCGCTACAAGAACTTAACAGCTAATCAGTTAGACTGAAATTCACCAAACAAAGGAGCCTTCAAATGCTTCTTCAACACATTGACAGAGTCTGAATTTCGAATGGAGGTGGTCAACCCATAGGCTAGGAGGTACACATGAGTAGAGTCTGGATTGAGATATGATGCCACACAAAGCTGGCATCACCAGACACTGTTCAACAGCAGACCTGAGTGATCAAGGAGGAGCATTGGACCTCACAAGCCACTCCATATACATACAGGAACTACTCAGTAAACAAGCATCAAGGATTTGAACTATACACACGCCGCTACTTGGAGCCAATGTAGTGATCTGAAAAGACGAGCGACAAGGGGCCCGCTTTGGCTGGTTGAACAGCAGACGTGCTGCTGGATTTTGAGTCACCTATCTATCTATCTATCTATCTATCTATCTATCTATCTATCTATCTATCTATCTATCTATCTATCTATCTATCTATCTTCCTGGCCAGTAGATAGGAAGCTTCTGTAAACTGCCAATATATAATATGCTGGGTGTTGGAGTTCACTGCTGCCCTGTTGGGTTAAATGGGGGCCGCTAGGGGGAGCTGCAGAGCCCTACTTTGGGATTACACCACACCTGGGAGTATTTCCATTTTTATATTATTATATAGTGCCTTTCATCTGTCTATCTGCTTTTTTATGTAAAGTGCTACACTAAATATCAACCATTTATTTGAATTTACTGAGTGCAAGCGATACTTCTTTGAAAGCCGTCCATGTACAAAGAGCATCCACATAAAACCGATTCTCTGACTTTTAAATGGTAACTCACTTTGGTTCAGTGGCTGTGGCAATTCTGCCATCTGTCTTTTATATAGTGCCTTTCATATCTATCTATCTATCTATCTATCTATCTATCTATCTATCTATCTATCTATCTATCTATCTATCTATCTATCTATCTATCTATCTATCTATTTGCAGAATAGCATACTCCTGTAGTCCAGACATGCATACTCGCTCAGATATGGCTTGATCTTGTGGATATTGTATTGAATGAATCTGCAAGACTGAGAGATGGAGACAACATTATCATTGATGGACATCTGATCTTCAGTCCCCACCACTCCAAGTTTCTGAACCAACTTAGCAGGTGTTAGCAATAGTGGGCCAAGCTGAGCAGTGATAGTTTGCTGGGATAACAAAAAGGTCCATCTTTGCCAGGTCGAGCTTATAACTAATGTTATTTGACTGATGTGATTTCCAAGATCAGGACATATTACACACATTTATTCTTAAGTGGAGCTCAGGCAAGTTAAATGCATTCTTAGGCTGGGTTTATACTTCATGCAACGCGACGTGTGCACCTGCGGATGCTGCTGTTTATACTTGCGCACATACACTGTGTAAATCTGGAGGATTACACCAGGTGATAGCGTGAGATATCATCACAGTAAAAAAGCAACATTTGTCCCGTGGTCTGAATCCCTGCAGATTTTATTTTTTTCTCCAGCCATCTGGAGTTTTTTTTTGTTTTTTCTGTCCTCCCTGGCCATCGGACCTTTCTCTTATTCTATGTTAATTAATGTTGACTTATTTTCTTTTCTTACTGTGTCTTTTATTTTTCTATTCTTCATTATGTAAAGCACTTTGAGCTACATTTTTTGTATGAGAATGTGCTATATAAATAAATGTTGTTGTTGTTCACTGAGTTATGAATTGCCCAAAACATCCATTAAATTCCCAGGACACCTTGCCACAATATCTCTGAAAAGGATGAATGTTTGGATCCATCAATCAATCAAGGGAGGCACCCATTCCAGCAAGGATCGAGCGCGAGGCAGAAGCAATCCCTGGATGTGGCATACGCTCCTCACAAGGAGAATATAAGCACACACATACACTGGCGTCATTGTAGCCTCACCAAACCTGCGCGTCTTTGGAAGGAAACCGGAACACACTGTAGAAACCCACCAGGAAAACAGGCAGGGAACATCAGGGATGTGACTTCCTACTGCAAGGCAGCAGCACTACCGCTCCGCCACCATGTGTGGTGTGGTACACTCCCACATGTGTAATTATTAATAGTATTAAATATTTAAATGAAGTTAATGATTTTTCTGTAAAAATGAAACATACATGATTTAACACATTTCATCATGAAAGCGATATTAAGTATAAATCTAAGGATTCTAAATGTGCAGAGAGCTGGAATATCCTAAAATAAATGTGTTCTATGTGGCAATTGGTGCCCACCACTACTGTCAGCGCAGGAGGAAGCCCCAGAAGCACATAGCGATTAACGAGTGGGTCGGTTTTAAGATGATGCTTACAACTATCTACATTAATGACAAAATAAACTATGAGATTAAAGTCAAAAATTCCCCTTTAATCATGAAATAGACCCTTTTTTCTGCACTGTGGCTCAAATATTCCATACATTCTGATGCTGTGGTAAAACAAAAAGATGGTATGTCAGACTTTTACATGTATCGCATCATTACGATGAGAAATATGCGACGCTTGTATTGCGAGAAATAGGTGAAGAAAAGCGCCACAAATACATTTGTATGTCAACATTTAAGTTTGATGATTTGTTTCACCACATCGAACCATTCATCAAACATTGAAACACTCACATTGATCCTGTAGGATCTGCAAAATGACTTGCTGTCACATGCTGATAGTAAACAAAGACTTTGACGTCTCTTTCCAACTTGAACTTACTGCGTCCACCGATTTTTTCTGCTACTGCAACTCACGCACGTGTCACACTCATTTATGAGGATCAACGCAGAGGACACATCAAATGATCATGTGGAACGCATGGCAGCCGTGATGCTTGTGCATACGCGTTCTAAGTGTGAAGTGTAAACTGGCGCTTAGGCGCACACAGTCTGTCAGAATTAGTTATTGAAGCAGCCATCTTTGGTTTAAAGTCTATTGCCTTAAGCAGTGCTCGTATAGCATGATAAAGTAGGGCTCCATTACATTACAAGATGTTTACATTACATTTCATCTTGCCTGAACAAGGGCCTGAGTTGAATTGAAAGCTTGCATATTGTAATCTTTTTAGTTTGCCAATAAAATTAGTCATTTTACTTGACTTCTCACTATTTTAATAATGGCTAACACGGTACAACATCTTAGTTTTCCATAGGAGGAATTCAATCAACTTACAATTTAAGAAGAATGAAAGCAAACAAGATGCAGCAGACCACAGCTTGGAGTGCCACAGCAAAGGGTCCGAGTACTAATATGAAAGAGATATTTTAGGTTTTGATTTATAATAAATTTGCAAATGTCATTATCAGTTATTGGTTGAAGACTGATGGGCAAAAATGGAAAATGTATCCATTTAAAATGAAATCTACAACACAATGAAGTGAACAGAAAGTAAGGAGATCGAAATGCTTCCTAAATCCACTGTATCTAGTGGCCGGTGCTGGTGTGGTACGATGGTGCATGCGGTTTTGATTCCCAGTCTCTCGGCGGAGTCCCGCGTGTCTCCATGGGTTTTCACCGCTTTCCACTTCCCAGATTAACAGGTAATTCTAAACTGGCCCTGGCTGAGTGAGAATGGCTTGTGTGTGTATGTGTGTGACCCGTTAAGAAAGACTAAGACTCCCATCAAGAAAGGCTTCTGCTTTGCACCCACTAGGCTCCAGCTTCTTGTTACAATGTCTTGGAAACATTGTCATCTTCATGATGAAGTGAGGGTGTAAGAGAAACCAGTTTTTAAATGATATATCTTTACATTTGACTGTTTGACTCAGAATTGTTATTTTTTTCGCAATTCAATGATCTTTTTCATTTATGACACATTAATGGCATATTTGAATGTTCTTTTTTCTGATTTAAGCTAATATGTTCCCTTTGAAATCGTATTATTAATGATGAATAAAGTAATTTTAATTAAAGCTTAGCATCTTTGTTAATAATAAAACATCATCCCCAAAGAATTGAAAGCACTTAACAGAGATGAAAGTGTGAACCATGCATTAACAGCTACTGAGTCACTTATAGCAGGACGTTGGTTTTCACATTTTATTCTGAGGGTAAAGCAAACAAATTTAGCTCAAGGTCACATAGTCTGTGTGCTGGGTGATCAGATATTTCAATTAATAGCTGCATGATTTCTGATCTTTTTATTATACTCTAGAGCTCCGCACTAACGTTTCAGGTTGATTTTGAGCAGCATTCGATAAAAAGACTTTTTCTTTTCCATTAACAGGACTGTAGTGAAAAGTGAAAAGCTTAATCCATCACTGTAAAATTTAAAATGTGAATGCAGAGAGCTGCATGTCTTACAATATTATTTATTTCTTTGGTAGTCAAACTGGTAATCACAGGCTAATGTGTCTCTTTAAACTTAGCGCCTTGTTAAATTAAAATATGTGCTCACCGATTTCTCTATTGTGAGCATTAAATTAAACTTTTGCAGTGGTACTTGTTAGTATATCAAGCCCTTGGTAATGGTGCTCAAAAGATAATTGAGACTGGCTGACTGATTCACTCGTTCACTCAAAGTTGACCTTCAGTATACTTTTGTTAAACACTTGGACAGATGAGAACTGTTTTCATGGCATGCGGATTTCTAATTTGCTTGTTAACGTTTTGCTCTGTATTTTCTTTATAGACAGTAATTATTGAGTATAAAGTAATTATGAGTAACAGACAGTCATCTCCTTTTAGTTTTTACCCTTGTTTCTCTTCTAAGTATATACAGTATATATATATATATATCCAAGCCATGACAGTTTTCACTCTTGAGACCACCAAATACAATACATTTGTGCACAATAACTCGGAGCCAGGAGATTTGGATCCGAGTGGCAGATGAATGAGATTGTAAAACCTGAAACAGGTGAGGCTGGTCAATCAGGCTTTTAACAGACGAAACGGATGAATCTGAAGCTCAAAATCATATATGGACAAAGTTGAGGAGCTTGAAATTTTTTATCAAGGTATTATTCATTTTATGAACAAAATGAGTAACTACTTTGGTAAGTAAACGTTCAGACAACGAACATTAGTAGCACTCCACCTTTACATAAAATGTTGTTGGTTTGCTAGAAAACTGCATCAAGGCTTTGGGACAAACTCTCCTTAAAACATAAGCCTCTGGTCAAGTTTGCAGTTTCTTTTCCTATAGACCCAGAGTTATATGTAACACTTTCTGTGCCATCCAGCCATCCCTGCTAAGGGGTAAACTCAGAGACAGGCAGGTGGATGAGCCTGGGGTGTCCTGGATAATCGACTATGTGTTGGGCAGGCCACAATTTGTGTGGCTCAAGAACTGTGTTTCTGATACGGATGTGAGCAGCACTGAAGCATCACAAGGAGCAGTCCTGTCTCATTTTCTCATCACACTGTACACCTCCGACTATAAATGTAACACCATGTCATTTATAGAAATTCTGAAAGTTCTGCAATCATGGAGTATATCGATAATGGGGATGAGAATTGAGGATTGGAGTCACATGGAGAAGTTTGAGAATTGTCTGAATCTTAGCAAAACCAAGCAACTGGTACTGTATTTAAGGAGTGGATGTGGAGGTGGTCCACTCCTACAAGTATTTGGGGGTCCACATTAATGACAGGTTGGGCTGATCTCATAACACAGATGAACTATATAAGAAATGGCAGACGCGTAGGGCTTAGGAAACTGCGTTCCTTGGATGTGGGAAGTGACATCCTTCACATCTTCTACAGCTCTGTGATGACCAGTGTAGTTTTCTACACTGTGGTGTGCTGGGATTGTAACATCACTTCAAGAGAGACCTAAGCTAATTAAAAGGGTAAGCTCAGTTATGGGACACCACCCCGGAGGTCCAAGAAAAGGAAAGATTTAAAACAAACTGAGTGCCATTATGAACACACTGACACTGAGAACGTTCAGCCAATGAATTATTCAGAAAAAGTGTGTCAAAAACACTACGGGGCTCCTTTGCACCAACAGCAATACACTGGCATAGTGCCTCACTGTTACTGGGACTGCCAAGTCTGAAGTTTTTCTTTCTTCCTTTATAGTTATTCTGGTGTGTGTTTAGACCATAGTGAGTGTGTATATATTTATCTATTTATTTATTTAAAGAGCTTCTGTAAACAGCCTCATTTTCCCATGGGGACGATTAAAGTTCAATTTAACCCGTCAGTCACTAATTTCATTTCCCTATTCTTATACTTATTGACCTTCGTAAATATAAAAGATATAGTTGCAATGCCCTTTTACCCAGGACCTTCAGTCTGGAACCTTCTATTCAGTAGCTGTTTCAGACTTCACCCCGGTACGGCTCTTACTGTAGCCTACTGTCATCCTACTCACCCCTCATTGACATAACTGGACAAAATAGTTGGTTCCCAGCCACGGCGGTAGAATAGAGTAAACAGAGATATGGCCTCCACCCCGAATTCTGAAATCAGAAACTATTTAAATATTCAGGTTTTTGGAGACTTCACTGTAACTGACCAGTTTGTTACAATTCAGAGGAAAATTACTGTGGGGTTAACATAATAATAATCAAACATTTGTCTTCTCATTCACTTATTTTTGTGCAAATGCTACAAATGATTATTTCTATCTCTTTATTAATAGGCTTGTGGTCAGTTTGCGAAATATCTTGTGGAAATCAATAATTGAGAGAGTCCTGTTGACCAAACACAGAAATCTTACTCTGGTGTTAAACAATACACAATAAATTAGTAATGGAGAATGCAATCAGTTATAATACACATATCTTAGCCATGCAAATTGCATCACACGTACACGGATGCAGCAAAAACTACACCAGCATTATACTGGAGAGACTCTTTTCATGACGTATGTAACTAAAATGGTGTTTCTCATTGCAGCGTCACTTGGACCATTTGCTTTTTTGCTGAACACTGAAGTTAAACACCAACTTCTTTTAAAGCATGCATCTTCTGTTAACCCCTATGCACTCCTGCTGAATCCTAGGAGTTGAAGTCCTCTAGGTAGCACTGACACAGGAACATCCCAGTAAATGGGCTTTTTTACACTACAACTAAATACAGCAACACTGCAACACCTGCCTGGGATTACCAGTGATTCTTAAGAAAGGCTCCGCCACCTTTTCTCAAGTCCTCCTGATTTAAAGAATGCAGACTGCCGCCACTCAAACATCTAGCTTAAGGGTGAATCACGTACTCGAGAGCATCAGTGGAAATTAAGGGGAAGTGCATTTAGGAATGAAACCAGGAAGCACTTCTTTACTCAAAGAGTTGTGGGAATCTGGACCAAACTACTGAGACATGAAATTGAAGCAGAAGCTTTGACAATCTTTAAGAAGTACGTGGATGAGATGTTGGAACAGCTTAGCCATTGGCTTGATAGACTGAATGGTCTCCACTCGTTAGTCAAATTTCATATATTTGGTCCTTACTCACACCATGAAGCACTCGTAGATGGTCGTGTTTTCAGTCCTGCCTGCAAGGAGCTTTCTGCGCTTGGATACAATATTTTCTCACAAATTCAGGAATGGGTCTTGAGTAATTTATAAGGCAATGTGACACAATGAGATACACCAGTTTTTCACTGATTTGCTTAACCGAAAATGTTCACATTTCTTCTCAAAAATTAATACTGCATATAATTTTGTGTCTGGCTTTGTGTAGATCTTATAAGAGGGCCCTTTGGGTCGGGAAGCCACCCCACCTCATCACCTATACCAGTGATTAGAAACTTACGCTGTAGTGTTAACATCCCACTACTAGAGTTTGTTCACAGCACATACATGCTGACAACATACATTCACCATTTATTATTAGGAACACTAGGGGGCTTTGCCCCCTGCTTGCTTCGCTTGCCAACCCACCTGCCTGCACTACATGCCAGCAACTTTGTGTCTCTGTCGCTCGCGTATATGGATTTCATTTTCACCAAACAACAAAACTTTTAATTTTCGCGTATAGGCCTCTTCATTAGGAAGAAACACTACTTTTCCCTGATGACAACATGAATTAGATCTACAAGTCTCCAACTTAAAGTTTAAAGCCAAACAATATCTACATACTTCTGTCATACCACCTATGTCCATATATTCGATCTCTTTTCACTTTTATCTTTTCATTAATATAGCATTGAATTTTGATTCTGTGTTTGGAATTACATCGTGACAATGCAACGTATAACTGCCCGTGAGTGAATATCGTTTCTTTCTCTCTACACGAACTGTGTCTGACAATAGCATTCACACAAATGAGAAATGATTGAACCATGTGAGTGGTTGTAAATGTTTTGGATGTGATCAGCATTTTCCCAAAACTCATTGCACAAAGTCTTGTCGCGGGATTTCACTTTCACCAAACAACAAATCTTTTAATTCTTCTTCTTTCTTTGGACAGAAAACTGATTTTCCCTGATGGCAACACGATGGCAATTAGACGATCTACAAGTCTACAGCTTAAAGTTGAAATCCGAACAATATATTCAATCTCTTTTCGACTGTTCTGTTATTTCACAGAGTAATAATTTCCATTTGTTTGTGCTAATACAATCTTTACTATCATTTTTTTGAGACTTTCAAATTTTCGTACTTCCAATTGTCTCTAACCTGCTCTGTATGTGTATCACGCCAATCTATATATATAATTCACTAAGGCAAGACAACCATGAAAAGCACGCCGGAAGGGGTGTGGATTCACTAAGCCGCCGACAAAGTGAGACACCTATAGCGAACACAGGAAGGAGCCACGGCCACCAACTCCAAGACCATTGGATACAACGACAACTTCGCGGGCCCGCCCACCAACTTGGACGCGACGACACAGAAAAAATGGCGTCATTTATGTTCGTCTGTCGTAGAGGCCACATGCAGTGCGGGTCAGGTTAATGTCATGTACCTCCGAGCTATGTTGACTGTTCATAGAGGCATGTTTCTCGCGGAGGTGAATCGCCATATGCAGCGTGTGAAACGGTTTGCGAGGGGTATCCCATGGCATCCTTAAAACAATCCTTTAAAACTGAGGTTAAAGCACAATGAAAGAATCAGTCTTTAAAAACCAACAAGCCCTGTGCCTCTGTTTCATTACCATCTCACCTGCTTCACCAATGCAGGCCCTGCAACAGTCGAGACGCTCTGTCAGCAGCTGACCTTCTCTGTGCCTGACCGGTTCACACAAAGGCAGCGCAAGAGAAAGCTGCGCCAGAGACAGACAGAGGCACACACACAGGCAGCTGGTGGATGGCTCTCCGTGAGTTTTTCTTGCGAGCAGACACATGACCAGGCAGTGTGTATGCTTCGAGTGCGAGGCTGGACGCGGCTTGCAACCGGGCACATGGGCAGGCAGTGTGTATGCTTCGAGTGCGAGGGTGGACACGACAGGACCATCTAGAAAAAATCATGTCGCGGATGTGATTCGCTGTATGCAGTGTGTAAAACAGTTTGTTTGCAGATGTGAATTGCTGTATGTGGCGTGTAGAACAGTTTGCGAGGGGTGTCCCTGTGTCTTTCCAGAAGTGTTGAACCATCAATAAATAATTATGCAGCGTTTTTTATGCCGCAGGTTCACTATTGTGTTGTATTTTGCGCTCTCCAGAGTTCCATCTTTTCATTCACTTATTGTTGTATTCTCACACTTAACTGTTTTAGACAACCGTGTCTTTCCAGAAGTGTTTAGCATTCAATAAATAATTATGCATGAGATTGAGCGCGTGTCTAGGCATGGGTAAGCCGTTGAACCCCATTCGGGCTGCAAACCGTGGAATTGCCACTAAGTGCGACTCATACACTCCCACTGTTTTCGTCCCTACCCTTTGTACACACCCCCCTCCCACACGTTGACTGTTAATAGAGGCATGTTTCTCGCGGAGGTGAATCGCCATATGCAGCGTGTAAAACGGTTTGCAAAGGGGTATCCCATGGGATCATTAAAACATTCCTTTACAACTGAGGTTAAAACATAATGAAGTGAGCAGTCTTTAAAAAAAGAGTTTTCGGTTACGACGCATGACCGCGTGCAGCATAGCAAAGTGTTGTACACGCTACATACAGCAATTCGCATCCGCGACAAACATGCGTCTTCTTAGATGCTCCTGCACTTTGTACACACCCCCCTCCCACCTCGCTACGCCGCACGGACGATTGTGTGTTGGTTCGTTCCGTGCATTGTTACAATGTTGCTTTTCTTGCTGATTTATTACATAACCGATTTTGCAAATGTTAAATTTTCTCCCTGTTGTTAAAAATTATTAAAAAACCGGCCTGATTATGCGGCGTATGGTACGCCGCGGGTTGGCTAGTGTTTTTAAATTCTTTATGACGTTCTACTTTGTCATCTACTCTTTGTCTTTTATTTCCGGCCCCAAGCGTGGTTTAATCTCTTGGTACAAAGTCTCATCTTGCGGGACGTGAAAGTCTCTTTCTAAGAAAGTCACGTTTCGTCTCTCTTCCCATTATTTTTTTAGATAGATAGATAGATAGATAGATAGATAGATAGATAGATAGATAGATAGATAGATAGATACTTTATTAATCCCAAGGGGAAAGTCACAAAAAAAAAGGGGTGTTTTTTTATTGTAATAGAGAGAAATTATTAGGAACACCTGTACACCAGCTTACCCATTCCGTTATCTAATCGGGTAATAATGTGACAGTTGCACAATTCATACTGTCATGCAGGTCAGGAGCTTATAGGGAATAGGGAATTTATAGGGAAAAAATTTGACCTTAGTTATTTCACTTGTCGCATGATTGTTGGTGCCAGATGGGCTGGTTTGAGTATTTCTGTAACTGTTGATCTCCTGGGATTTTAAGCCACAACAGTCTCTAGAGTTTACTCAGAATGGTGTGAGAAACAAAAAACAAAATTTCTGCAGAAATTCCTTGTTGATGAGAGATGTCAAAGGAGAATTACCAGATAGGTTCAAGATGACAGACAGGCTATGGTAACTCAGAAGACCACTCAGTACAACTGTAGTGAAAATAAAAGCATCTCAGAATGCACAAGACATTGAGTGTTGAGGCAGAGGGGCTACAACAGCATAGGACCATGTTGGTTTACACTCCTGTCAATCAAGAAGAGAGTGCTGAAAACTGGAAAAACGTTACCTGATTAATGTAACTCGATTTCTGATTAGACACACAGATGGTAGGGTCAGAATTTGGTGGCAACAGCATGAATCCGTGCATCCAAATGTCAAAAAGCTTGTTATGGTGGTGTAATGGTGTGGAGAATGTTTTCTTGGCACACTTCATCACTTGAATGCAATGGCCTGTTTGAGTATTGTCGCTGAACATGTGCATCTCTTCATAGCCACAATTTATTCATCTTCCAATGGCTACTTTCATCATGCTAATACACCATGTCACAAAGCAAAAGTCATCTTAAACTAGCTTCATGAACATGAGAATGATTTCAGTGCTCTTCAGTGATCATCCCAGTCACCAGATCTGAATCTAATAGAACACCTTCGGGATGTGATAGGACAGGTCACTCACAGCATGAATGTGCAGCTGATAAATCTGCAGAAATTGTGTGATGCAAGTCAACATGGACCAGAATCTCAAAGAACAATTTCCAACATCTTCTGGAAATCACTCTCAAGAACAACAGAGGCTGTTTTCAAAGCAAAAGGTGGCCCTAGGCAGTATTAGTATAGTGGTCCTAAGAATGTGCTCAGTGAGTGTACTTGTTCTGGCATATTGTCTTTAAATAGCATTATCTGCCCATGGGATTCTGAGGCTGATTGCACAGTCAGTTTAGTGGGAAAGGTTCATACAGTTGTGGCCAACAAGCATACAGAAGTAATAGATTGTCTGACTTATTGATTGATTGGAGATGACATCGTGGTGTAGTGGTTAGTGCTGCTGCCTCACAGCTCCAGGGTCCTCTTTTCATATTCTGGCCTGGGCTGCACATTCCCCCACCCCGTCTATATCTCGTGTTTCCTCTCACATCCCAAGAGACACATGAGCTTGGTTGATTGGTGCTTCTAAATTGACACAATATGGTTTTTTAGTTGAGATGGACTGGCTTTCTAACCAGGATGGTACTGCTGGGCTGGTCTACTGACTTCCAGGACTCAGTAGGGAAATTTGCAAATTCGGGAAATAAATGATTGACTGGAATGAAAAACATGTGACAGGATGAGGTTTGAGCTTTAGAGATGTTAAAATGTTTTCAGTTATTAGGCTGCCTTACAGTATTACAAAAAAAAAAAAAGAAGTCGATTAAAAAATAAAAGAAGAAAGCCAGACACAATAAAACTGAAAATGGAAATTTCAAAAAATTTAAGACTCATTAGCAGAGATATTATATTCAACATAATGCCAGACAGTAATACGTTTCTGTAAAATGGGTTTAGGTTTTCCGTACCCTTTTCAAATAATTTTCTGTATAAAGTACAAAATCTATTCATAAATGTGAAATGTTGTCCTCCATCTATTAGTTGCAATATTTATGAATTTCTTACACGTTTCTTTTGCTGACTGCCTTCTCACCTGATGAATTTCTTCTTCTCAAGCAATTGCAGGACAAGACTTTAAGAGGGATAATGAGGGGAAAGATGTGTGAAACAACTGCTTTCATAATGTGGAAAAAGAAAAGAGCTTAAAAAAGTTAATCCCGTGTTAGCAAAGGTTATGAATAAATTGTTAAGAACCATATTAATAAACTCTGACCAGTAATTTGTGTCCTTGGTTTACCTTATCTAAGAGGCTTTGTATTCTTAATGTTTAAATATTCCTTGCAGATACGGTACCTTTACATGTAAGCCACGAGACACTCATACATACAAAGGCACTGAAAAATATGTAATTTACAAATAAAGCTCAATTATTCCATTATACAAAATATTTAGTTCTTTATCATTGATTTGCGTCTTACTTGTGTATGTCTTTATTTGAGCACTACTAGTAGCTCTGCATGACGTAGCATCACTAGAGTCGCTCGTTCCCAGATGCCCTGCTATATTTGTCATGGAGGAGGACTGGGATCACAGCAGACAGGAGCCTTTTGGTCAACTTTCTTTTTCTTTTTTAAACACTTTATTGAATTTATTAAAAGCAAGAAATATCCCATACAAGCAAGTCAAACTTGACAAAACTAAGTTCAAATCCACCATACCCATGAGAAAGAGAGCTAAGCCAACAGACAGAGTAAAACTTTAAGAGAAGGAAAAAAAAGGGGGATGAAAACCCTCTCCCCCAAGTTAAATGCTTATTCTAAAATGTTATTGATTACATCCTGCCACGTTTTTAAAAAGTTTTCAAATAGATCATCTAAGTGAGAATTCGATTTTTTTCCAATTTCAAATCTTCTTATATAATACGCTACCACGGCGGTCCGTTTGTTTGTCCGGGATTTTAAATCAGCTGTAGCTCACAAACCGTTTGACTCACTGACCTGAAATTTGGTAAACATATACAGTGATCCCTCGCTATATCGCGCTTTGACTTTCGCGGCTTCACTCCATCGCGGATTTTAAATGTAAGCATATCTAAATATATATCGCTGGTACGCGGATTTCTGCGGACAATGGGTCTTTTAATTTAAGATAAATGCTTCCTCAGTTTATTTGCCCGGTTGATTTCATACAAGGGACGCTATTGGCGGATGGCTGAGAAGCTACCCAATCAGAGCACATATTACGTATTAAATAAAACTCCTCAATGATATACGATATGCTTCCCGCGCGGTGCTTCGCACACTTCAAAGCTCTAACAGCACGTATTGATTTTTGATTGTTTGCTTTTCTCTGTCTCTCTCACTCTCTCTGACATTCTCTGCTCCTGACGGAGGGGGTGTGAGCAGAGGGGCTGGTTGCACAGTGGCTGTTTGCTTAGAAGATACAGATGCGCCTGTAAAAAATCCTGAAAGACTACCTTCACATTGATCCCTTCATTGCGGCCGCTTTATCGCTGTGCTTCCCATACTTAAAAGCCCAACAGCCCTATTGATTTTTGCTTGTTTACTTTCTCTCTCTCTGACATTCTCTGCTTCTGACGTGCGCACTCCTTTGAAGAGGAAGATATGTTTGCATTCTTTTAATTGTGAGAAAGAACTGTCAACTCTGTCTTGTCATGGAGCACAGTTTAAACTTTTGACTAAAGGGTGTTATTTCATGTCTAGAGGGCTCTAATAATGTTAAAAAAGTATTTAGAAGGCCATAAACAGGTTTTCTATAGGGACTTTGTGTTCTAAATCCACTTTTAGATAGGACTTCCTCCACAGGGGGAACGGCATCTAACACTGCAAAGATAATTACAAAGTTTATAACTGATCACAACTTATCAGATCCCTGGAGGTTTTTAAACCCAAATTCAAGAACATATTCTTTCTACTCACCAGTACATCATTGCTACTCAAGGATTGATTACTTCTTTATAGATCAATAACTTCTTGCCTATGATTAAATCTTGCAAATACGATGCTATTGTTATTTCTGACCATGCACCTATGATCTTGGAGCTGAAATTTACTAAGCCCCATACACTCACCCCCAGATGGCCTCAACCCGCTTCTATTAGCTGACGAGAATTGTACGGAATTTATATCCAAACAAATCAAATTCTTTCTAGAGACAAATACATCCCCGAGATCTCTGCAGGAATACTCTGGGAAACTCTTAAGGCCTTCTTAAGAGGACAGATTATCTCATATCTTTCCCACAGAAATAAATCCGAAGCCAAGAAAGTAGCAGAGATAAAAAGCGAAATTACTAAAATAGATGAAGAACATGCCAGACTACCAAGCGAGACTCTACATAGGAGGAGGCAGGCTCTACATTCAGAATTAAACCTCTTGACAACTAAAGAAACTGAACAACTAATTTACAAATCCAGACATCATTATTATGAACATGGAGAGAAAGCTAATAAGCTTTTAGCTCAACAAATTCACAAGCAAGAAGTGCGCAACGCAATCTCGGTAATCACTAACACGAACGGAGATAAAATCATCGAACACAAAAATATAATGCACACTTTCAGAGACTACTATAAATCCCTATATACTACTGAGTTTAAAGAAGACAATACACAATCTAATGCATTTCTGGATACATTACAGATACCACAAATAGACGCTTTTAGTGTGGAGGAACTTGATAAACCTCTGGCATTATCAGAATTACTAGATGCTATAAAGTCACTCCAAGGTGGAAAAGCAGCAGGCCCTGATGGCTACCCTGCAGAGTTTTACAAGAAATTCTCCGCTCAGCTAGCTCCCTCCTATTAGCAACATTTACAGAAGCCAGAGATAACCAATCTCTTCCACAAACCTTTCGCCAAGCACTAATCACTGTCTTTCCAAAACAAAATAAGGACTTATTACAATGTGCATCATACAGACCAATTTCACTTCTGAATAACGACGTTAAAATACTCTCTAAAATCATAGCTAGAAGGATGGAGAAAGTGCTCCCTCGTAATATCACAAGACCAAACTGGATTTATTAGGGGCCACACTTATCTTCAAATCTTCGACGCCTGTTTAATGTAATATACTCACCAACTAAATCAAACACCCCAGAAATATTACTATCATTGGATGCAGAAAAGCATTCGACATGATTGAATGGAAATACCTTTTTACTATATTGGAGAAGTTTGGGTTTGGCCCGAACATTTGTGCATGGATTAAATTACTGTATACTAACCCAGAAGCTTCAGTTTGCATCAATAACATTTGCTCAGACTACTTTAAACTAGAGCGTGGCACTAGACAAGGATGCCCCTTGTCACCGCTGCTGTTTGCATTGCCATTGAACCACTGGCAATACATTGTCGAAATACTGATCAGATAAAGGGGATTAGCAGAGAAGGACTGGAACAGAAAATCTCATTATATGCAGATGACATGGTACTGTATATATCGGACCCAGAAAATTCTGTGCCTGCAGTCTTAGCAGCACTCACAGAATTTCAAAAGATCTCTGGTCTCAGAATTAATCTGAATAAAAGTGTACTCTTTCCAGTGAATTCTCAAGCATATAATATTAGATTAGACACCCTACCTTTTATCATTGCAGAACAGTTTAAATACCTCGGGGTAAACATCACAAGTAAACATAAAGCTCTTTATCAACAAAATTTACGTCTGCATGGAAAAAATTAAACAAGACTTGCATAGATGGTCAACCCTTCATCTCACACTAGCTGGAAGAATTAACACTGTTAAGATGAATATTCTTCCTAAGCTCCTTTTTATTTCAAAACATCCAATATACATTAATAAATCATTTTTAAGCAATTAGATTCAACAATAACCTCATTTATTTGGAATTCAAAACATCCACGCATCAAAAGAGCGACCCTACAAAGACAAAAGGCAGAAGGCGGCATGGCTCTACCTAACTTCCAGTTTTATTACTGGGCAGCAAATATACAGGCGATAAGAACCTGGACACAAATAGAAGAACATACACAGGCATGGACCACAATAGAAGTAAAATCCTGCAGTACTTCTTTGTATTCCTTGCTCTGCTCCAATAAACACACGCTATCGGCAATACACTAATAACCCAATTGTGCTCCACTCACTTAGAATCTGGAACCAATGTAGAAAGCATTTTAAGACGGAGAAGCTTCTATCTGTGGCACCTCTGCAAGAGAACCACCTCTTTCAACCTTCACAAACATATGCAGTTTTTAATATCTGGAAAAAATTTGGAATTAACTTGCTTAGAGATCTTTATATAGACAACGTCTTTGCATCCTATGAACAATTACATTCCAAATTTAACATTCCAGCTACACATTTCTTTCACTATCTTCAAATCAGGAACTTTGTTAAACAGAACCTTCCAGATTTTCCTCATCTTGCACCCTCATCCATGCTGGAAAAATATTGCTCAATCTCAAGGACTTAGACTCCATCTCTACAATATATAAAATCATTTTACAATCCCTTCCTTTCAAAGATCCAAGAGGACACTGGGAAAAGATCTCTCAATTAATATATCAGAAAAGGAGTGGAAAGTAGCAATGCAGAGAATTCACTCGAGCTCCATATGCGCAAAGCATACAATTATACAACTCAAAATTATATATTGAGCACATCTGTCTCGACTAAAACTCTCAAAATGTTTCCAGGGCATGATCCAACCCGAAACTGCAACCAAGTCCCAGCCTCACTGGGTCACATGTTCTGGGCCTGCACCAAATTAACATCATTCTGAACCAAAATTTTTAATTACCATTCAGACAGCCTTGGACTCACAATCCCTCCTAACCCATTAACAGCTGTGTTTGGGGTTCTTCCAGAGGGGCTTAAAGTGGAGAAAGACAAACAAATTGTGATTGCATTCCTTACACTGTTGGCACACAGACTTATTCTGATAAACTGGAAGAACCCAAACTCTCCTCTTTTAAGTCAGTGGGAAACTGATGTGTTATATTATTTGAAATTGGAAAAATCAAATACTCAGTTAGAGGATCTGTACAGACTTTTTTCAAAACAAGGCAGGATCTAATCAGTAACATTTTAAAATAAGGTCATAAAGCATAGAGAATTTATTAATTTAGATATATTTACAAGCCTTAAATTTTACCGTTTGGCTTGCTCTCTCTCTCAGGGTGGGGATCGATCTGTTCTTAACTCAATTTTCTTTTTGTAAAAACTTGATTGCTTAGTATGGATTGCAATAAAATTAATAAAAAAAAAACTTATTTAGAAGGTCGTAAACAGGTTTTCTATGCTCTAACTGTGAAAATATTAGATTTTTAAATAAAGAATTCTACTTCATGGAAATTCATTTATCTGTCTGGAGTGGATTAACCGTGATAAACGAGGGTTTACTGTATAACTGTGCGGAGAATATTTATAAACAATGTGGGAGAGTTTCTAAGGGCTTAAAATATATAAAAATAATATACAAACATATGGTTTCGCGGATTTTCACCTATCGCGGAGGGTTCTGGAACGCAACCCCCGTGATCGAGGAGGGATTACTGTACTACATGACGTCTACTATCCGCTTTCGGGGTGATTGACCTCTGACGTCAAAGGTCAACCGAGTAAAATCAAATCAAGTGTATTCACTGCCCGGTTGTGTGCAGTGTGCCGTTACAGTCACCTGCAGCTCCCAAACTATTTGACCTACTGACCTTAAATTTGATACACATATATGGTCAATGAAGGTCAAAGGTCAACGGAGTATGGTCAAGTCCAGTGTGTTCACTGCATGTTATAGTGCAGTACGCCGTTACTGGTAGTATATAACATCAGTTACCCTCTGACTTAAAAGAGGTGGGGTTGGATTCTTCCAGTTGAGCAAGATTAGTCTACGTGCCAATAGTGAAGTAAAGGCAATCACAGTTTGTTTGTCCTTCTCCACTTTAAGCCCATCTGGGAGTAAACCAAACACAGCTGTAAATGGATTAGGACGGATTGTGAAAGCAAGGCAGTCTGAAAGGCGTTTAAAGATTTTGTTCCAAAATGATGTTCATTTGGTACATGCCCAAAACATATGGCCTAGTGAGGCTGGAGCTCGATTGCAACGTTCACAGGTTTAATCTTGCACTGGAAACATTTTGGACAATTTTAAATGAGACAGATGTGCTCGATAAATGATTTTAAGTTGAATAATTGCATGCTTGTATAGGGTATGTATAGAGTATAGAGTATATATAGGTGTATAGAGCAAGGTCGTCTTTCTACATTCACATGTCAGTTTTCCATGGTGTGGCTTCACATTGTTTGTGTATGACATTGTGCTTCAGTGATGGAGGATCTTAATACTTTCCTCTACTACTTTCTACATTCTTCCAGACAAGCAATCTGAATAACTTTGAGCAACAGATAATAAAAATAACATTTATTTATATGCCACATTTATATACAAAAAGTGCAGCTTAAGGGAATACTCCAGGCAAAGTGATATTTTTTATTTGTCACTTACCCTATGTAGTGACGGCCGAGAAAAAAAATGGACTCTGGTGGTTTCTGCTTAGTTTATAGTTGAGCAAAACTCTTTCATAAATGTTGTTTTCTTTACCAAGTTTCCTAAAAGTGTTTGTTGTGGCTTTATATATTTGTTTGTGCTTTAACTGCTAGCTGTTAAATAATTATTTGATGCTTTAAGCAGCAGTGCAATAGATGCAGAGAAAATGCAAAACGGTTTGTGACTCGCTGATGATTCTGTTTGCAGTTTAATCTCTTGAGTCTAACTGCAGCTTGAAATGAGCAATAAAGTTAAAAACAGGATTTAAACGGTGATCTGTGGTTGACTTTATTTGACCAGATAAGACAGACTCACACAACGCAGAGCACGCCATCTGGAGTTTACACACACATGTCTGTTTGCAGCAGATGCCAGGAGTTGGGGGGTCGTGTAAAAGAGGGGTTACATTTGCCTCCTTCATTTCCGTGGAAAAATGACTCCAAAAAAAAACAGTTAAGTGTTCAAAGAAACCCCTTAAAAGCTAAGAGGAAGCGTAAAGTGTATAAAGTACTGATTCTAGATGAGAAAATAAAAATCTTCGACCTTCTGAAAAGTGGCATGCCGCTTGATTGAATGTGAGGATATGCGTAGGTTATATGCAAATACTAATATTCTAGTGAATTATTTAGTTGGTGGGTTAGTTATGCATAATTATCCATCCATCCATCCATCCATCCATTTTCTAACCCGCTGAATCCGAATACAGGGTCACGGGGGTCTGCCGGAGCCAATCCCAGCCAACACAGGGCACAAGGCAGGAACCAATCCTGGGCAGGGTGCCAACCCACTGCAGGACACACACAAACACACCCAGCACACACTAGGGCCAATTTAGAATCGCCAATCCACCTAACCTGCATGTCTTTGGATTGTGGGAGGAAACCGGAGCGCCCGGAGGAAACCCACGCAGACATGGGGAGAACATGCAAACTCCACGCAGGGAGGACCCGGGAAGCGAACCCGGATCTCCTAACTGCGAGGCAGCAGCGCTACCACTGCGCCACCGTGCCGCCCGCATAATTATGCCACGTGAAAAATGCATAACCTAACTGTTTTTTTTTTTATGATAATTTTGTGTAAGTTTGTTTCTTAAAAGAAGAACAACTCTAGACTGTGAAATGGCTAAAACTTGTGCTGAGCTACAGTCATTTTTTTTTAGACATTCAACTTTTATTAGTTGAAGTTCCCGAAAAAGTTGATTTCCCTTGTTTTTGTCTGTCATTAGAAACAGATCTCCTTTTTTTATATGGGATTGAAGTCTGAGCCGGTCAACCCATTTGGTAACACAGACAAACGCTTAGGGTGCTCTCATCTGAGGGGCAAAATTTAGGAAAGTTAAGGGGCATGCGCTCCGGACACTCTGATGATACTAAGTGGGTCCTGGAATGCTGTTACCTGCTATGTGCCATTTATGAATGCAAACGTGTACATGCTACATATACCAATGGGCATGTGCTGCTTAAGTCTGCGCTATATACACAAATCAGCACCATTTGTGTTACTGAAGGAGCATACGCTGCAGACACTGAGGGGGAGCCCCTCCGTCATTTAATAACCAACTACGCGCTATGGACAACGAGGGACGAATGTCTGTCCACCCTACCTAGGACTCAAAATAGGCTTCGACCAACACTGATTGAAATGCAATTTAGGTCACAAATTAATTTAAATATGTTTAACTTGTTATACTATTTTATATCAGTTCCTGAAAGTATATGAAAAGTACTCATAGAGTATTCAGTTACATATTTTAAGAATTCACACAGAATACAAATCTGAATACATCAAGGACTACATATTCAGTAGTCAGTATATTTAAACACTTTCTTTAGAGTTTTCTGCTCAGCACTGTCACTTGCTGGCTACTGTACATAGCCAGAACACAGCTTGTAGTGTCACAGTCCACAACTCATGTCCGGAACATCTTGAGCATGGGAAAGGTGCAATATACAGTGGTGTGACAAACTATTTGCCCCCTTCCTGATTTCTTATTCTTTTACATGTTTGTCACACAAAATGTTTCTGATCATCAAACACATTTAACCATTAGTCAAATATAACACAAGTAAACACAAAATGCAGTTTTGAAACGATGGTTTTTATTATTTAGGAAGAAAAAAAAATCCAAACCTACATGGCCCTGTGTGAAAAAGTAAGTGCCCCCTTGTTAAAAAATAACCTAACTGTGGTGTATCACACCTGAGTTCAATTTCCGTAGCCACCCCCAGGCCTGATTACTGCCACACCTGTTTCAATCAAGAAATCACTTAAATAGGAGCTGCCTGACACAGAGAAGTAGACCAAAAGCACCTCAAAAGCTAGACATCATGCCAAGATCCAAAGAAATTCAGGAACAAATGAGAACAGAAGTAATTGAGATCTATCAGTCTGGTAAAGGTTATCAAGCCATTTCTAAAGCTTTGGGACTCCAGCGAACCACAGTGAGAGCCATTATCCACAAATGGCAAAAACAAGGAACAGTGGTAAACCTTCCCAGGAGTGGCCGGCCGACCAAAATTACCCCAAGAGCGCAGAGACGACTCATCTGAGAGATCACAAAAGACCCCAGGACAACGTCTAAAGAACTGCAGGCCTCACTTGCCTCAATTAAGGTCAGTGTTCATGACTCCACCATAAGAAAGAGACTGGGCAAAAACGGCCTGCATGGCAGATTTCCAAGACGCAAACCACTGTTAAGCAAAAGAACATTAGGGCTCGTCTCAATTTTGCTAAGAAACATCTCAATGATTGCCAAGACTTTTGGGAAAATACCTTGTGGACTGATGAGACAAAAGTTGAACTTTTTGGAAGGCAAATGTCCCGTTACATCTGGCGTAAAAGGAACACAGCATTTCAGAAAAAGAACATCATACCAACAGTAAAATATGGTGGTGGTAGTGTGATGGTCTGGGGTTGTTTTGCTGCTTCAGGACCTGGAAGGCTTGCTGTGATAGATGGAACCATGAATTCTACTGTCCACCAAAAAATCCTGAAGGAGAATGTCCGGCCATCTGTTCGTCAACTCAAGCTGAAGCGATCTTGGGTGCTGCAACAGGACAATTACCCAAAACACATCAGCAAATCCACCTCTGAATGGCTGAAGAAAAACAAAATGAAGACTTTGGAGTGGCCTAGTCAAAGTCCTGACCTGAATCCAATTGAGATGCTATGGCATGACCTTAAAAAGGCGGTTCATGCTAGAAAACCCTCAAATAAAGCTGAATTACAACAATTCTGCAAAGATGAGTGGGCCAACATTCCTCCAGAGCGCTGTAAAAGACTCATTGCAAGTTATCACAAACACTTGATTGCAGTTATTGCTGCTAAGGGTGGCCCAACCAGTTATTAGGTTCAGGGGGCAATTACTTTTTCACACAGGGCCATGTAGGATTGGATTTTTTTTTCTCCCTACATAATAAAAACCATCATTTAAAAACTGCATTTTGTGTTTACTTGTGTTATATTTGACTAATGGTTAAATGTGTTTGATGATCAGAAACATTTTGTGTGACAAACATGCAAAAGAATAAGAAATCAGGAAGGGGGCAAATAGTTTTTCACACCACTGTAAATAAAATGTATTATTATTATTATCATTAGTAGTAGTAGTATTATCCATTCATCCATCCATTATCCAACCCGCTATATCCTAGCTACAGGGTGACGGGGGTCTGCTGGAGCCGATCCCAGCCAACACAGGGCGCAAGGCAGGAAACAAACCCTGGGCAGGGCACCAGCCCACCACAGTATTATTATTATTATTATTATGGTTAGTGTGCCACTCGGGTCTGACAGCTAGACATCAGCTGGTCCTAAAACTGCTACTGTGATCCACTCCGCCCTGCTATTGGGTTCCTTCTCTGTGTCTGGGTATCATTTGACCCCATGGCAGAGGTACAGCCTACTTCTGGGACTATAACTGCTATCAAGTGACCCTACATTTCATAGGGGACGTCACCCTGCAAAAGCTTCTTACCTGATGGTTAGAAAAATAAGCAAGGCAGCAGGGCAGATCTTCTAAATTTATGTATCTATTAACACATCATATCATGAAAACGCAGAAGCGAGTAGGTGTGACAATATACATTGTACAATGTGAGTTCCAGCAGCACTTCAGTTCTAGTAGCACAAGTCCATCATAATAGGTGATTTCAGCCTCTCTTCCACTCTCTCAGGTGGCCAGCCTTGCAGTAAAGCAGTTAGATCTTGCTTGCCACTCTAAAAGCAAGGTGTCTGTGTCGCCCCCACTTTCTGACACACTGCAGCTCTCTCTTATCTTCTCATTTCATCTTATGTAGCTGTAAACTCCTAGCTTAACTGTGCATGAGGGTTTTTGTAACATCACTCCTCCTGCAGCTGTTCAGAAGCGGGCACTTTAACTTCCTTGCAAGATGAGGGCCTCGGTTTGTGACCTTATAGACACAAGCTAGTGGTTAAGAGTCCACACAGTTGCTCTTAACACCAGCATATAGCTTGTGCACCTAAACCTTAACCTTTAACACTTATTATAAGCCAGCATCAGTACCACCTACCACTGGTGTCCTACACATCCCAGAAATGCATTAAGCAGGTTTGAGAATGGTGTATTATTTTACCTAATATAGAAACCTATAAATCCTATAAAGTTTGATTAATTTACCATTTAGCATATAAAAACAATGAATCACAATCTTTTATTTCATGCATTTACTGTAACAAACATGTGGACACATCTTGTGGACTCATCACCTTTAAGACGAAGGATAAAGGGTGGCTGTGATTCCAGTTTAGAGGCAGGCATAGGAGGGAAAGACCTTGATGGACTAGACCCTAGCAATGGAGACAGAATTTGGGAACATTACCACTCTGACAGGGAAGAAGCCTGAGCTGGCGCAGAAGGCGGAATAAGAACGAGCTAGATATAGTTGGTATCACCTCCACATACAGAATGAGTTCTGGAAGCAAACTTCTTGATATGGGGTAGTATCTTACTCTCTTTTTCTAAAATGGAGTTTCGATATATGAAAGACTTTGGGATAGGGTGGACATACTAAGAAAAGCTCCCTGCTGAGGGCATAGCAATTGGAGGGTGAGAGGGTTGACTCAGTGTGACTATGACTCACAGAGAAGAAACCTCTGAGTCTTTATTTTGCATATTCAGCTTTTAGAGAAGGTGGATGAGGTGTTTGAAAGGGCACTGACTTCATGGTCTTACTGGGTGACTTTACTGCTTGGAAATGAAATTGACTCCTGAAGGTGAGTGATTGGGAAGAATAGATTTCTGGATCTGAATCAGAACAGTGAGTTGCTATTGGATTTCTGTGTTAGTCGTGTATTGTCCCTAACAAACACCACATTTAGGCACCTGGAGCCTCATAAGTGTATCAAAGCACCTTGGGTTAAAGGTCAACAATAGAGATTGAAGTTGTGTCATCTGACCTGAGGCCGTGTGTTTTGGACACTTTTTTAAAGACACAGGCAGAGCAGTCAACTGATGACCACTTAATAATGAGTTGGATGTAAAATGAGGGGCATAGGCTGGATAGACAAGAGAAGCGTAGATGAGCAATTAGGGTGTACTGGGAATGCCTGGCTGAGGCTTCCATTCATAATGAGTTCAACTCCTACCTCTGAGATGTCTGTGTCATTGAGTCTTTATGGACCCTATTCAAGACCTCAGTTTTGGAAGTGGCTGCTAAAAGCTATGGTGTTAGGGCGGTTCTGGCATTTCATGGTGATGCTGTCAGACAGAAGATGGTGGCCTTCAGGGAAATGTTTGATGTAGTATCTCCTGACTCGTTTGGGAGATACCAATAGGCTAAAAGGGCCTCTGCACAAGTGGTTATGGAAACAAAAGCTTGAGCATGGGAAGAGTTTGAAGAAGCCATGAAGAAAGACTTTCAGATGGCCGTGAAGTAGTTCTGGCAAACAATCTCGGAACTGAGACATTGTGACCTGACCCAGACTGTGTTAGGCCAAGATGGAGAGGTGGCAAAATTCTTGAGTCGTGGATGGAACACTTTGAGGAACTCCTCAACCCAGTGGACATGGTCTCCTATCTTAAGGCAGTATTGGACACGTCAGGGGGGGTGAGTACTCCATCACTGTTGTCATAGTCACTATGGTGGTCCAGCGACTGCGTTGGATGATAAGATCCAATCAGGGATGCTGAAAGCACTGGATATCGTTGGGATAGCATGGTTAACATGTCTATTCAATTTCTCACAGAGGGTGGGTAAGGTATGGAATGGCAGACTGGTGACCAGAGGGCTAAGATACAGGAGAAACAATGTGGATTCCATCCTAGCCATGGAACAGCAGATGAACTCTTCTCCCTGGAACAATTGCTGGAATATAAATAAGAGTATGACAAACTGGTCTACATGTGTTTTGTACATTTAAGAAATGTATATGACTGTGTCTCTCTGTTGCAGGACTGTGGGGTAACAGGGCGACTCGTGAATGCTATTTGTTTCATAGATGAATGCAGTGAGAGCTGCATCTGAATATTTGATGTTAAGTCGAATTTTTTCGCTGCAAGTGTTGGGCTCCGTCAAGACTGTATCTTGTCACTGTTCCTGTTTGTTGTTTTCATGGACAGGATACCAAGCAGCTGAGGATGCGAAGGTGTCCATTTGGGTAAGCGTTGTTGCTTTATGCAGATAATATTCTCTTCTGTGTCTCATCTGATGGTGACATTTCACACGCACCGGAGAAATCTGCTGCCAAGTGTTAAGAAAATGGAATGAGGGTCAGCACCTCCAAGTCAGAGGTAATGGTTTTGTCTTAGAAAAGAGTGGATTGCCTTCTGCAAATAAGGGGGGAACAACTGCAGTTAGTGGGGGAGTTCAAGTGTCTCTGGAACTTGTTCATGAGGGACAGAAAAAGAAAACATGAAATCATTAAGCAGATTAGGGCAGCTGCAGCAGTACCAGTTTATGGTAGTGAAGCAGAAAGACAAAACTCTTGGTTTACCAGTCAATCTACAGGTATATCCCAGTCCTCATCTATGGTCATCTATGGTTTTGAGTGATGATTGAAAGAATCTCAGGTACAAGTGGGAGAAATAAAGGGCCATTATCACTCCATGATAGGATGAGAAGCTCAGAATGATGGGAGAGAATCAGAATAGTGTCAGTGCTCCTATGGAACAGAAAGCTAGGTGAGACGGTTTCAGCCTGTCATAAGGATACCCCTGGGTGGCTCGCCTTGGAACTGCTCTGGGCCTTTCTGGAAGACCTGGAATCTGCAGCTGGAAAATTCTGGGATGCACTTGTTGGGCCTGCTGCCAACGCTGCCCTTACCCAAGAAAGTTGGTTTTGGGAGATGAAATGAGAAACATGTGGACCTCCTTCTGTTTCTCTCTCTTTTTAGAAGCTTTATTTCATATCGTCCATAATACTTTAGGAAATCAACAAAAATATTGAGACAATATCGCCTAAATTCTATTTGCTACAAATAGTGTTACATGTCCAGTCCATCCATGAGCAAAATGACCCTTATATTCCTTGTCTGCTCTAACCATGCTGTACCTTCTTGTTTTTCATAACAGGAGTAGAACCTAGTTTGGTTTGTTGCCAGACTCTATCTAAGATAAAGTATTGATACTTTACGCATTCTAGTTTACCTTTTTCAGTACCACTTTTGTGATGAATTTTTCCAGAGACTGACTGTGCAGCTTTGTACAAGTTGTATCAATGACTTTAATCAGTGGTATGTTTTTGACTAAGGAACCACCACTGAGAAGGTGTTTTGATGTGGTGCTCCATTCATGATGTGCCAGAGACAGTCATATATGAAAAACCTAACAGCTTTATTATAAACTTGGGCTCATTGAATAGAACAAGACATCCTCTTCTTTTATGTGCATTTACTGTAAGAAGAATGCATTCAGCTTCTCTGATTCTTTGGGCTGCCTACTTTCAAGTCCTTTACTGTGACATTGAATCGAGCAAAAAACTAAAAGCAGTGTTGACAATATTCCCTAAATATTATTCACTGTTAATGGCATACGTTTAGGAACATTTTTTTTTTTATCAGTACAAGTTCCTTCATGAGCTGTCTATGCTCCTTGTTCAATGACAGTGCTACCCAAAATAACACATAAAGAAATTTGCGTCTTCCAGTATTGTAGCATTAAGTGTTTCAAATAAACATTGTGTCAAATGAGCTAATGACCCAGATAGTGGACATGTTACCTTGGTTGATGTCATTGTGGCTGCATTCAGAATATAAATGAATGTATTTCATACCATACTGTGTTTGTTCAGCCAGCAATCATCTGTGAGAGGAGCAGCAAGAGAAGCTATAGTATTCAAATACTTAATAACTGGGTCAGGAAGGACAGGTAGTTATTATTGTGTATTATTTCAGTCATTTATCAGTTTTTAAGCCCTCTAAATCTCATTCATTGCTTTAGAGAGATATCAAGAATAAGTGGACCCAAGGAACACTTCCCAGCTGGGGCTCTAATTCAGTCAGTAAGTCAGTCAGTCATTCTTTAACCCGCTTAGCCCTGAACAGGGTCACAGGGGTCTGCTGGAGCCTATCCTACCTAGTACAGGCTTCAAGGCAGGGTGCCAGTCCATCACAGGGTGAAACACACACACCAACCACTTACTAGGGTCAATGTAGGATTGCTAATCCACCTAACCATCATGTCTTTGCACTGTGGGAGGAAAATGGAGCACCCGGAGGAAACACTTCATCGTAAGACAAATATAAACAGAACTGCACACTCAGGCAAGAGGAGGAAATTCAGTATCCCCAGTCGTCCACCATGCCACTGGATTGTGAACGGAAACCAAAAGTCTTAAGTCCTGTTCAGACATGATTAGTTTACATCAGAAGGTGCTGTAAAGTCAGGAGGACCCCTATAATCTTAATGTTGTCCGAGCCGCTTCTGTCGGTAACTTTTCACTTTTTCTGCATATCTACATCTCAGTAAAAATTATGTAGACTTGTAACTTCTGCAAAAGGTCCATAAAAAATAACCCCATTTTAAACTAGCCCGGTGTGAATCAACATGTCAATAAAATTTTGTCATTTGAGCGATTCAGATAGGACCGGTAAGAATTACTGAAGTGGAAAAAAACAACAGTGTGTGGGTTCCTTGTTGTGCATGTTAAATAAATGGGGGTGGGTACTGTTATACCCCTTTTGGAGGTCCGTCGGTGCACATATATACACAATTTATATAGAAAAGCAGGTGAGTGCGGGGCCAGGAAAACCATTAAACCAAAACACCAAACCCCAATATGCAAACCAAAAATCAGATCTAAGATAGTACTAACAAAAAGTTTTTGTGAATACCTAAACACACTGAAGAGATGAATGGGAATACCCAGAAACTTTGATGCTTAGAGCAGTGTGTGGCCAATTTACGTAGCTGAAGAGCAATGACATAATATGTCACATGATCAACAGTTGGCATAAAGACTAAACATTATTGCATTGCTCATTTAAAAACACACAAAAGAGCAGTGCCTGTGATACAAAAAGTACATTCTGGGATTGATATCTTCTTCATTTTTCCTTCTTCTGGTTTTCTTTGTATGCCTTGACTGCACCACAGTAACCTTTCCTATCACTGGGGGCTGGGGGGGAGGCATGTGTTATGTATATTGTGTTAGTGGATCTACTTTTTTGTGGTGTATGTATACTGTTAACCATCATGAGTGCGTATGCGTATTGATATACATTTTCTGGGTAATACTACAAGTCATAAAAAGAAAAACATGGAAAGTGGTTATCGTACAGTGTTTCTCAATTTTATATAAGGTAGAGTGTTGTAAGACGCATCAACTGGCGACGAGGTTTACATGCACCTTTGTTTTCACCATACTATCGAACCAAAATCTGAATTTGTACGAAGCTATTTGAAAGCTATTTCAAGAAAGCAACGGGGAGAAACGAGCATCGAAAAGCAGGTGCATTCACAGGAGTCTCTTTACCCAGGATACACAGCGCAAAGAAGGGCTGTGAGTTAAACAAATTAAACAACCGAAAAAAGTAAACAGAGTAGAGTGGAAAATGTCTGATTGTGTGGGGAAAATGGACAGTTTTGATAGTTCGGTGGAGGACTGGGCCATGTATGTTGAAAGACTAGAACAGTACTGCCTGGCGAACGAGATTAATGACAGAAAGAAAGTTGCCGTGTTACTTAGCTTAATGGGAGCTAGAACCTACAACTTGCTTCACAGTTTAGTGGCACCAGCGAAACCAGCCGAAAAAACATTCAACCAGATAGTGGAAGTCCTGCAAAATCATTTGAACCCTAAACCATTTGTAATTGCAGAACGTTTTCGCTTTCGTAAACGTAACCAAACAAAGATGGAGACTGTAACGGAGTATGTAGCAGAACTGAGAAGGCTCACAGGGCACTGTGAATTTGGAGAAAACTTGTCAGATTCTTTAAGAGACAGGCTTGTGTGTGGATTGCACAATGAGAATATACAAAAATGACTCTTGACTGAGCGTACATTAACCTTGCCTCGTGCTGTAGAAATTGCAGTGTCAATGGAGACAGCCGCTAAAGATACTCTCAAGCTACAGCAGAAGATCGCGACAGAGTGTAACACACATAAATTGGAAGCGACACACGCGAGAAATGCGCCCCGCTACAGATGTGGGAAAAAGTCACACAACGCTTTGGAGTGCTGGTTTAAAGATAAAGTGTGTCGTCAATGTCAGAAACCAGGGCATATTCAGAAAATGTGTAAAACCTGCCCACATGACAAAAAGTTTGCAAAGAATAAACAGAAACATAAAAACGTGCACAAAATGAATACTACCACATCAGACTCTTCTGAACAGGAGTTGGCTTGCTTTGATATCTATGCACTTAAAGAGGCTGACGGAGGAATCTTGTGGGTGTCCCTTGAAGTGGAAGGCGTGCCTTTTAAGATGGCGCTCGACACTGGAGAGAGTGCCTGTAATGTTGAAAAAATATACTGGTGAGAAAATAGCACCCTTGGGAACAATTAATGTAAATGTGAAATATACAGGGAAAACACATACATTGCCACTTTATGTAATTAAAAAAGGGGGCATGCCACTGTTGGGACGTGAGTGGCTGAAGAAAATACAGTTGGATTGGCAGTCAATCAAAGCCATGCAAACCTTAGAAAAATGAAGCAACCTATCCATAAATAACAGTTTTAAAGAGCTACTTTCACAGTATGCACAGGTTTTTCAGGATCGCATTAGCGCATTAAAACATATGAAAGCCCAGATTGTATTAGAAGATAATGTAGTGCCAAGGTTTCACAAGGCAAGGCCAGTGCCATATGCCCTACACCCCAAAGTAGAAGCAGAATTGCAAAGACTAGAAAGGGAAGGCATACTGACAAAAGTGGAATGGTCTGAATGGGCGGCACCAATTGTGCCAGTCGTAAAGGGTGATGGCACTGTGCGCATATGTGGTGACTTTAAGGTGACAGTGAACCCAGTGTTAAAAACTGAACAATACCCGTTACCCCGTATAGATGATATCTTCACATCTCTGGGCAGAGGAGAAAAGTTTTCAAAAATTGACCTTGCACAAGCATACCTACAAATGGAAGTAGAGGACTCATCCAAAAAGTATTTAACTATTAGCACTACTAAAGGCCTGTACCAGTATAACCGTTTGGTTTTTGGAGTTGCTTCAGCAAAAGTCATATGGCAGAAGGTCATAGAATACGTCTTACAGGGCATTCTTGGCCCTCAGTGCTACCTTTATGACATTCTTGTTACAGGGACTGATGACAGGGATCATCTAGAGAATCTAGGAAAAGTCCTGAACAGATTAGCAGACTTTGGCATGAGAATCATCAAAAATAAGTGTGAATTTTTCAAAAATTCCATTGAGTATTGTGGACACCAAATTGATAAAGAAGGCTTACATAAATGTCAAAATAAAATTGAAGCCATCCTGAAAGCACCGAAACCCCAAAATGTATCTCAATTGCGGTAATTTTTGGGACTGGTTAATTACTATCACAAGTTCCTTCCAAATCTTTCGACTGTTTTGCATCCTTTAAAGAGTTTGCTGCGCAGTGAAACAGCATGGTGCTGGACTAAAGACTGTGAGCGTGCGTACAAAGAGGCAAAATCTCTTGTAACATCTGATGATGTACTAACTCATTATGACCCCAACTTGCCTCTCCAGCTTGCATGTGATGCCTCTCCTTATGGTATTGGTGCTGTATTGTCACGTAAGTTCACTGATGGGACGGAATGGCCAATTGCCTTTGCCTCAAGATCCTTAACTCCAGCAGAGTGTAATAAGGCCCAAATTGATAGAGAAGCCCTTAGTTTGGTTTGGGGAGTTAAGAAGTTTAATCAATATTTATATGGGAGACATTTTACCTTGCTGACTGACCATCGGCCATTGTTGTCCATCTTTAATCCATGTAAAGGTGTCCCAGGTATGGCTGCTGCACGAATTCAGCGATGGACATTATTTCTTGGGGCCCACACTTACACTATTGCATTCAAAGGTGCAGAGCATCATTGTAATGCTGATGGACTGTCGCGGCTTCCATTGGAGTTCCATCACACCCCAGGAATTTGGCGGAACCAGTTGACATGTTCCAAATGGCTCAGGTAGACTCATTGCCAGTCACATGCTCTGACATTCAGCGAGAGACGCGTTGCGACCCAACACTTTCTAAGGTTTATGAACTGACAGTTAAAGGCTGGCCATCCAAGGGCAATGCAACTTTATCAACCTACTCATCACGACATGACCAACTGTCTGTAAGTCAAGGTTGCATTTTGTGGGGCACACGTGTTATAATTCCACCGAAACTTCGTACCAATGTTGTGGTGCTACATGAAGGGCACTTAAGGGTGGTAAATATGAAGAACTTGGCTCGCAGCTATGTCTGGTGGCCTGGCATTGATCACCAGCTGGAAGACCTCACATAAACATGTAATGGGTGCCAACATACTCAAAGGTCACCAACCTCTGCACCAATTCACCCCTGGGAATGGCCCACCACCCCATGGCAGCGCGTGCACATTGACTATGCAGGCCCATTCTTTGATAAAATGTTTCTTATTGTTGTAGACGGCCACTCTAAGTGACCAGAGGTTTTCTGTACCAATAAAGCAACTTCCATAAAGACTGTGGAACTCCTACGTAACTTCTTCTCGCGTACAGGAGTACCAGAACAAATAGTAAGTGATAATGGTAGCCAGTTCTTATCTGAGGAGTTTAAAACCTTCTTCAAGAAAAATGGAATACAACATATTACCACGGCACCATACCACCCTGCAACGAATGGTCTTGCTGAGCGTTTTGTGCAGTCCTTCAAACAGTCCATTAAGGCAATGTCATCTGAAGGTATATCACTACAGCACAAAGTGTTTAGGTTTTTACTGGCTTATCATAACAGCACCCATTCGACTACCGGACAAACACCTGCAATGCTTTTGATAGGCCGTCCCCTGAGATCCCGGCTGGACTTGATGAAACTTGACCTACGTAGGCATGTCCAACACAATCAGGCCACCTGGAATCAGAGTCAAAAGTCACAAACCCTGCGCACCTTTTTTGTGGGTCAGAGAGTTTTGGCTCGCGATTATCATAACAATGGCCAGTTATGGCAGCAAGGTGTCATTGCCTCACAGACAGAACCACTGACTTATACTGTAGACATTGGGGATGATGTTGTCTGGCGTGGACATACAGATCAGCACATGGCTGTACCAGAGTGTGATGGTCAGGAGTCCACCATCAGCACAGACAACCAGGAAACAAAGCAACCTGAGAGTCAGGACTCAACTGGTAGTTCTAGCTCAACATGCACTAGACGTTACCCTGACAGAGTTAGGAAACCTCCTAAAAGATTTGAGTGTTAAATTTTATATGCTGTTATAGTTAAAAATATTTGTGAGAATATATATATATATATATTTTTTTTTTTTTTTGATATAGCTTCAGTGCTGCGTGGGAGCAGTTGTTATGTATATTGTGTTAGTGGATCTACTTTTTTCGTGGTGTATGTATACTGTTAACCATTATGTGTGTGTATGCGCATTTATATAAGTTTTCTGGGTAATACAAAAAGTCATAAAAAGAAAAACATGGAAAGCAGTTATTGTACAGCGTTTCTCCATTTTATATAAGGTAGAATGTTGTAAGACACAACAGCATGGCATCTGGGTTTTCACCAATTGGCAACTGCAGCAGTTGGTTTAAACAGTCAGCCACTTCGCAGTGTCTTTTGCAGATAAAAAAAAGAACAAACCTTTTTCAAACCTACTGTAAGCATTTCTTATTTTCTGAATTCGGAATTCTCTTGGGTTCCTGACTTTTGTTTTGTCCTGGACTCTGGCTTTGGTGTGATTCGTCAGTTTGGTTCTAGTGACACAACGAAAAAGGAAGTGTGAGTGTGAGAGGCATAAGGAGCAGTAAAGGCGTATAAAGCACGCTGAAAGAGTCGCCATCAATGACAGCAAATATAAAACCAGACAGGAGATGAGAAAGGTGCCTTGAAAATAATGACAGAGCATGAGAAGCAGGCTTTATGGGATTGTGGGATTGTGCATGAGAGAAAGGGGGTGCTGGTGAAGATATATATATATATTTATATAGTGGTACCCAGCTGGGGGTGGTACCCCACTGGGACGCCCAGAAGGACCGGAGGAGGGATTACACCTCCTCCAGACCATGAGGGTGGCTTTGGGGACCACGGGAACAGAGCTTAGAAGCTCATCCCTATAGGAGCCCATGGTCACCGCCAGGGAGCACCCAAATGCCTGAAGAGCGCTGGCCCTCAGCACTTCCGCCACACCCGGATGTGCTGGGGGGAAGAAGACCAGGGATACCCGGAGTACATTCAGGTGCACAGCCGGCACTTCCGCCACACCAGGGAGTACCGGCAGTCGCTTATTGGGAGGCACCTGGAGCATATCTGGGTGATTATAAAAGGGGCCGCCTCCCTCCATTCGATGGCTGGAGTCGGGGGAAGAGGATGGAGCTCGGAGGAGAGGAGTGGAGGCAGACCTGAGGAGAAAGAGAGGGATTGGAAGGGCCTGGGCTTGAGGGTGATTGGTGCTGCGACACTGGGTTGTGTGTGCGTAATATTGTGTAAATATTGTAAATAAATGTGTGTGGGTTTAAACAACAATGTCTACCTGTCTGAGTCCGAGCCATTCTCCACAATATATATATAGATATAGTATATCCTCTTTAATGAAACCCCTGTGTGCGCCCAGGTGTCCGTTTGTGTGTGTCTTGTGGTGAAGTGCGCATGCGTTTAGTCTCTCCCTGTGTATTCTCTGTGCAGAGAGAGAGAGAGAGACACACACACACAGGCGCGCGCGTGCATTGTTGCAATGTTACTTTTCTTGGTTGTTTATTAAATTACGGATTTTTCAAATGTGCACTTCATATGTGCACTTGGCATTCATATGTGCACTTGGCACCAGGACACCCTAGGCCTCAGTTCGATGATCGACTTTGTGGTCGTGTCGTCGGACTTGCGGCCATATGTCTTGGACACTTTCGGGTGAAGAGAGGCGGAGCTGTCAACTGATCACCACCTGGTGGTGAGTTGGCTTCGATGGTGGGGAAGATGCGGTCAGACCTGGTAGGCCCAAACGTGTTGTGAGGGTTTGCTGGGAACGGCTGGCAGAGTCCCCTGTCAGAAGTAGCTTCAACTCCCACCTCGGCAGAACTTCACCCGTCCGAGGGAGGTGGGGACATTGAGTCGAATGGGCCATGTTCCGTGCCTCTATTGTTGAGGCGGCTGACGGAGCTGTGGCGTAAGGTGGTGGTGCCTGTCGGGCGGCAATCCCAACCCGTTGGTGGACACGGCGGTGAGGGATGCCGTCAAGCTGAAGAAGGAGTCCTATAGGACCTTTTTGTCCTGTAGGTCTCTGGAGGCAGCTGATAGGTACCGGCAGGCCAAGCGGAATGCGGCCGGTTGTTGCTGAGGCAAAACTTCGGGCATGGGAGGAGTTTGGAGAGGCCATGGAGAGCGACTTTGGACGGCCGAGGAGATTCTGGTCCACCGTCCGGCGTCTCAGGAAGGGGAAGCAGTGCAGTGTCAACACTGTATATGGTGGGGATGGTGTGCTGCTGACCTCGACTTCGGGCGTTGTGGGTGGGGGGAGTACTCCGAAGACCTCCTCAATCCCACTAACATGCCTTCCAATGAGGAAGCAGAGCCTGGGGACTCTGAGGTGGGCTCTCCCATCTCTGGGACTGAAGTCACCGAGGTGGTCAAAAACTCCTTGGTGGCAGGGCCCGGGGTGGATGAGATCGCCGGAGTTCCTTAAGGCTCTGGATGTTGTAGGACTGTCTTGGTTGACACGTCTCTGCAACATCGCATGGACATCGGGACAGTGCCTCTGGATTGGCAGACCGGGGTGGTGGTCCCCTCTTTAAAAGGGGACGGAGGGTGTGTTCCAACTATAGAGGATCACACTCCTCAGCCTCCCTGGAAAAGTCTATTGGGGTTCTGGAGAGGAGGGTCCGTCGGATAGTGAACCTCGGATTCAGGAGGAACAGTGTGGTTTTAGTCCTGGTGGCGGAACAGTGGACCAGCTCTTCACCCTTAGCAGAGTCCTGGAGGGTGCATGGGAGTTTGCCCGACCGGTCTACATGTGTTTTGTGGACTTGGAAAAGGCATTCGACCGTGTCCCTCGGGAATCCTGTGGGGGTGCTCGGGAGTATGGGGTACGGACCCCTGATAAGAGCTGTTGGTCTCTGTACAACCAGTGTCAGAGCTTGGTCCGCATTGCGGCAGTAAGTCGAGCCCGTTTCCAGTGAGAGTTGGACTCCGCCAGGGCTGCCCTTTGTCACCGATTCTGTTCATAACTTTTATGGACAGAATTTCTAAGCGCAACCAGGGTGTTGAAGGGGTCGGTTTGGTGGACTCAGGATTGGGTCACTGCTTTTGCAGATGATGTTGTCCTGTTTGCTTCATCAGGCCGTGATCTTCAGCTCTCTCTGGAGAGGTTTGCAGCTGAATGTGAAGCGGCTGGGGTGAGAATCAGCACCTCCAAATCCGCGAGAATGGTCCTCAGCCAGAAAGGGTGGAGTGCCCTCTCAGGGTTGGGGAGATCCTGCCCCAAGTGGAGGAGTTCAAGTATCTGGGGTCTTGTTCACAGTGAGGGAAGAATGGATCGTGAGATGACAGGCGGATCGGTGCGGCATCCGCGTGATGCGGGCTCTGCATCGGTCTGTCGTGGTGAAAAAGGAGCTGAGCCGTAAGGCAAACCTCTCAATTTACCAGTCCATCTACGTTCCTACCCTCACCTATGGTCATGAGCTATGGGTAGTGACGAAAGAGCGAGATCGAATACAAGCGGCTGAAATGAGTTTCCTCCGCAGGGTGTCTGGGCTTTCCCTTAAAGATAGGGTGAGAAGCTCAGTCATCCGGGAGGGCTCAGAGTAGAGCGCTGCTCCTCCGCATCGAGAGGAGTCAGATGAGATGGCTCGGGCATCTGATCAGGATGCCTCCTGGACACCTCCCTGGTGAGGTGTTCCGGGCACGTCCAACGGGAGGAGGCCCGGGGAAGACCCAGGACACGCTGGAGGGACTATGTCTCCCGGCTGGCCTGGGAAGCATGGGATTCTCCTGGAAGAGCTGGAAGAAGTGGCCGGAGAGGGAAGTCTGGGCTTCTCTGCTTAAGCTGCTACTCCCGTGACCCGACCTTGGATAAGCGGAAGAGGATGGATGGATGGATGGATGGATTTTTCAAATGTTCATTTTTTTCCCTGTGCTTAAAACTCATTAAAAAAAGTGTTTATAGCGAGCAGTTCGTAGCGCTATAGCGCAAACTCTTGCAGTGTTACTATTCTCTATTGTTCAAGGTTTTCTCAGTGTTATTCAATGTTTTTACATTTAGTTTACTATTACACTGTGCATTCTATGGTATACTTAAGTATATCTGTGCTTAAAAAAATATATATTTACATATGGTTCGTACGGTCTGGAACGGATTAATTGTATTTACATACAATCCTATGGAGGAAGTTACTTTGGTTCACGACCAAATCGGGTTTTGACCAGAGTTTTATAACGAATTATGGTCGTGAACCGAGGTTCCACTGTATTACTGTCAGAGAAAATTACAGGCATTTTACGAAAATACAAACCAGTATTACTGAGAGAGAAAATTAAAGGCACACAATACAGTGACGCATATTACAGCCACATACAAGGTCCCTTGCTATTTAATATAGACTGTTCCTACTACTGTTCTAGCGCCCATTATTGTAACGGGCTTAATGTCTAGTATATACTGTATATATACTGCATATTTAGTAAAGAAACAAAAGCACACGATTAAGGGTCTAGGGCACTCGAAGGCAAACCCCATCTATTGAAATTATGCAAAAGGTGTAAAATAAAATGTGTGGTGCAGAGCTAAGTTGAGATATCATGCAAATCAATCAATTGGTCTGCCCAAGATGGAGTTGTTTCCTCTTAAGTTGGATTCTGGAAGGAAGAGGCGGGTCCGGGTGGCCTGACCCCAGAAGTAGAGGTGGCCTTAGGGGTGTGCAGGGCTTAGGGCTGACCAACCCCATGCAGGACCAGTTATATTACCACTATGTGTGGACTTGCGTGCGAATTTAATAAAAATAATGTTAACATACACTGGATTTTCTCATTACAGTATTCAGCACAATTTTTGCAAGATAACACGTAGAATTTATCAAAATGTAACTGGAGAATATAACTTGACAAAACCACTCGAATGGGCCCCCTTGCCACCCTGAAACACCGCTCTTTCGGTTGGTAAAATGTCTTCCTTTCTGCCACTGGAAAAAGAGAAGAGAGAATATTATTACACGGTGCCCATTGAATGTCTTGCCAATAAATTACAATCACGCAAGCCTTTAGGCGCATGTGTGTGACTGGGGGTTGGTACTGTCATCTGGCCACCTCTTTTTTTGTCCCTTTGCAGAACAGCAGAAGGACAGTGACGTCACCATAAACCCTCCCGCTGATGATGTCACTTCTGTCCATGCCTGATGATAACTTCCCACACAGATCCCACCTTCCAAAGACATCACATCCGCTATCCGCCCTCACTAGTCCATGCCCTTCCTGTCGCCACCATATAAAAATCTCTGTTTGCCCTCTGCTACCAGTTCCTATTTGAACTCGATTGTAACCACATGTATTCTTTTGCTGCAACTTCAGTATATGGGGTGGCCATCCCCAAAACTTTTTGTGTCTCCTGCTCTCCTTTTTACTATTTTTTATAGTATATACTATACTATATATGTATATATACATATATACTATACTATATATAGCGCCCTCCACTATATAGTATATACACTATATATATATATATATATATATATATATATATATATATTGTGATATGTGGCCGGCTTATCATCCCGGCCAATACTCCCAGGCCGCCAGATGGAGCCCTCCCTGCAGTATGGAGGTGCCCTGAAGACCAGCAGGGAGTCATGGGACATGGAGTTTTCGTACAAGAACCTGCTGGATACCTCAGGGGCCACAAGAGGGAGCTGCAGGGAGGAACAAAGATTTCTTCGTGCCTATGACCGAAGATGCGTCATAGGAGAGAGACAGGCTTCCGGGGTGAAAAGAAAGGACTTGTACCTGACCTGGAAGTGATTAAGAATCACATGGACTGGGGATTGGGAACACTTCGGGTCAGGGAATATAAAAGGACTGTGGGAGCTCCCAGACGGCGAGCTGAGCTGGGTGAAAGGATGGCAACGCGTCTGGGAGCTACAGGATTGGTTTATTGTGTTTATTATTGTAGTTATTGTTATTATATGAGTATTGTGGTGGAGAGTGTGCTTTGTGCCCTGTGGCAACAAAATAAAGTCAACAATTGGACTTTTACCTGGTGTCTGGAGTCGTGGACAGGGGTTCAAGGGAGCGAGAGCGCCCCCTATCTACCACAATATATATATACAGTATATATATATATACAGTATACAGGTATATATATATATATATATATATATATATATATATATATATATTAACGTTGCAGGAACACATATACTTATTCTTAAAATATCTGTTCAGAATGAGTTACTTATTCAGGTCAGTGTGTGAGTGAACAGCTTGACTTTGAAACTGTAAATCTATGTCCACAAACTGAATTTCTAAAGTGCCAAGCTACACTTCCAGCTGGAGTGAGCAATGCCGCACTCCAGCACATAATGTCTGGTGCAGATTAGTGGATGTCACACTTCAGTACGGAGTTGCAATGTTTAACTTTTTTCTCCTGCCCCGCCCATAGAAAAGACAGATTTATTAATCAGTGGGGATAATATGTGTCCACAGCTGCAGGAAGGAAATGAAACGCTAGCACCTGGTAAAAAAGAAAATCCTTACAGTTCATCAACACAATCGTTTTAGAAATGCACACACTGCTTTCTGTGGAAATGTTGCTGTTTTTCAGGTCCACAGATAAGAAGAGAACCTTTTTGTTTCATAAAGCACCTCTTTGTTTATCCAAAAGAGCTTTTATTAATGAGAATGCTTCTGGCTTGTTACTACGTGTAGCCTTGTTACACATCCAAAGACATATGAGGTATCCCTTTGGCGAGAATCTTTGCATGAAGGAATCCACTGACTAATTCGGGTACTGCTTAATCCAAAGATGAACTCTGGATGTGGTGCTGCTGTTTTTAGGTATTACTCTCTATGTCAGATTTTCCAGGGCACATCACAATTTTGCAGGTAGTTGGTGGACAGTTGTTGTCCACTGGACATGTTTAACCAAACTCTGCCCAGGACTCTCTACATCTGCTTATATTCACTCGGATTTATTTCATTTATCTACTACTGTAATGGCTTTGGGTGGTACAGTAATTAGCACTGCTGCCTCACAGCTGGATTTCACAATAATTATTATGTCATTTCACAAAAGTTTTGTGTTGCTTTTCACAGATATTGCCTGCAGCCTTCGGTATCATCAAACAAGCACATTCTTGAGTCGTATGGAAGCTTAATGCCCACCACTTTAAAAAAATAAATATATATACATTTTTTTTTGTTTAAAACTGCTGTTTTTTTCAATAATTATTACTGATGCCCTGTAGATGCAATTTTAAACCCTGTGAGTACAGACACAGTATGTTTTAAAATTAACAAAAAACGCTTCACTTTAGAACACAATTTCTTGTGGTAAATGAATGCATGCCATGACAGTGAAAAACATAACTTTGGCTTATCCAACATATTCTTTAAAACTAAGAAAACTGTAATAAATGAATGTTATATACAATATAAAATGGTGCAGAGTAAAAAAAAAAAAAACTTAAACAAAAGTTTTATACATTTCAATGACTGCAGCAGTCCTACATGGGTAAGTACACAGTTATCTGCTTGGCGTTTTTTTATTTAATCACGCTCCACTGTCAAACATCAGTATTACTCCGTATCCACATACTATGCTTGTACTATAAATACACCAAAAATCAGAAAAATTCACAGATTGTGCAGAGTGCGCTACAATTATTAAAAGATAAATAAATAAAAAATAGCATTATTTTGTTCAATGGAAAGATAATGATATTATTCTGCAACAATAGTCATAGATGAATTTACTTTTTAGATTAAAAAGATGTGATTTTTCTTTGGTTAGTATTGCATTTCAGATGTTGTAGTTGGGGACAATTAGGACAATTTATAGCATTTTGCAATATTTCTCTAAAATCCTAGTTATTATTATGGCAGGACAGTATACATGTATTTTCCAGGGCTTGTGCTTCAAAAAATGTGAGCTATCACAGGTTGGCAGAACACACCGCTTTACACGTGTGAATAAAGCACACTGGAAAAACATCTGACTTCCCTCTTTTTGAAGGACTGGAGCATCTGTTCTCAGATTCTGTAATGGTTTTTGTTCCTGCTTCGTTGTGCCATTTCTCTTCTTGGGAATATATAAACATAAAGAGGATTTGTTTTAGAGGTTCATAGCAGAAATATAGCCCCCTAGGAGAAGCTACACTAACTGACAAGGAATTATTGCCAGAAACCAATGGCACAGGGCTGTGTCCTCAGGAGGTCACTAAATCAGCTAAAGGAATAACTTATTTTCCACTTGGACCACACCTTCTAGTCTACAACACATGTGTTTCACTGAACTTGGCGGAAAAGCTTTCGTGCTGTGGAGCCAACGTAAAAGACATTGCCATTAAAGTGCTTTCTCTACATACAGTATACTGGGAAAGGATTGGGAGGAGATCAGAATTTCAAATTTACATTTTAGCCACAATCTGCACATCTCTGGATGAGCCAATATGCGATTCAAAATTGAATCAATCGATCCAAATGAAATCAGCACAGTTTTTAGCATTGTAAAATGATAAAAGTCTACTGATTTTAAGCAAACCCATTCCAATTGTATATACAGTTATACAGTATTATATATATTGTCACACACGTGCGCTTGGGAGGAGGCAGGCTAAGAGCTTAACTGAGGGTGGAAAACAAGAGCAGGTTTTTTCAAAGTGCACTAACTTTTCTTCTCCTTCTCCTACAGATTCCCCGATGGGAAACCAGCATATACCAGCAGTAGGAGTCCTACTTCCTACTTCCCTTGCATAACCACGCCGCCTACCGAGGTCACTTCCGGGCTCAATTATTAGACCCCACTTCTTCCTCCCAGGCTATTATAAAAGCCCAACTCCTTTTGTGTTTAGTTGTCCCTGTTTTGGACGTGGAACCAGATGTTTTTCTGGAGCCATTTGTTGAAATTTTGTCTTATTTTGCATTGTACGCTGTACAATATAGAGGCGGGTTCCCCAGATCTTTTCCTGCCTTTTTGCATATCTTTACAACATATTGTGACAGATTGGGGACGCTGTTGTCCCCTTGAACCCTCATACCAGACACCAGGTAAAAGTCTAATAATTGACTTTATTAACACGATAATGTGCACAAAGCACCCTCCACTATACTCATAAATCAACACAATACAATAATCAAATCCTCCTCTCCCAGATGCGATGTTCCCTTCCTCCCAAATCAGCTCAACCCTGGGATCTCCCACAGTCCTTTTTATAGTCCTTGACCCGGAAGTGTTTCTCTCTCTCCGTCCATATGACTGGTAACACTTCCAAGTCAGATAAAAACTCCTTTTCTTCAACCCGGAAGTACGTCATTGTAATGAAAACAATCTTTGAGCCTTCCTACAGCATCCTCTGGTGGCCCCCAGGGTATCCAGAAGGGTTGTGAAGGAAAACTCTAATGTCCATAATTCCCTGTTGGCATTCGGGGCACCTCCGTGCTGCAGAGAGGGCTCCATCTGGCGGCCTGGGGGTACTGGCCGGCCATATACCACGATATACAATATATTTTTTTTCCCCTTAGGTCGATTATTTGGTTGGTGACCTACCAGTTAAAACTTGTAATTGGCTGGCTAGTTGTCAAATACTACGCCCTCTCAGTTGCAAGAAGCAGGTCATAGGCATGTTATAGAGTAACTACCAAATAATACAAAGAGTACACAACACATGTTTCACCCTAATTGGGGCTTATCAAGTGTATTATTTGACAGGTACTATATAACATAACAATACTCTGATCTACACTCAAGTACAAGTAAGCGAACCAGTCACCGTGGCACGACGTCTGAGGCTTGCCTCAGGTGCTTGATGTCTGAGGTCAAAGGTGCTTACACTCGATGAGCCCCAATTAGTGCGAAACATGTGCAGTGTACAATGTATACAGTGGCAAGAAAAAGCTTGTGAACCCTTTGGAAATGACCACTTTTAGGTTTGTCTAAATATATGGTCTGATTTTTTTACGAACACAATCTGTTTTAGCTAATAATGTACACATTTTTGGATTGTTCTTGTATATATTTAATAGATCGATCAAACACTCACAGATCAGAAAAAAAGTATGTGGACCCATAGGCTGAT